>NW_025900613.1:0-111109 GCF_022539505.1 Lolium rigidum
TTAGGCATCAAGATTTATAGAGATAGATCAAGACGCCTAATAGGGCTTTCACAGAGTACATACTTGGATAAGATTCTAAAGAAGCTTAGAATGGATGAAAGCAAGAAAGGGTTCTTACCCATGTTACCAGGTAAGACCTTGAGTAAAACTCAAAGTCTAGCTACGGCAGAAGAGAGAGAAATGATGAACAAAATTTCCTATGCCTCGGCCATAGGCTCTATCATGTATGCCATGCTGTGTACAAGACCGGATATCGCACATGCTGTTAGTTTGACCAGCAGATATCAAAGTGATCCAGGAATGGAACACTAGACAACGGTCAAGAATATCCTGAAGTACTTGAAAAGAACTAAGGATATGTTTCTTTGTTATGGAGGTGACCAAGAGCTTGTTGTAACCAGTTACACCGATGCTAGTTGGAACACTGATCCAGATGACTCTAAGTCTCAATCCGAATAGGTATTTATTTTAAATGGTGCGGTATGCTGGAGGAGTGATAAACAAAGCGTTGTAGCGAAATCTTCAACTGAATCGGAATACATAGTTGCTTCGGAGGCTTCATCAGAAGCGATATGGATGAAGTGTTTCATTACTGAGCTTGGTGTGGTTCCTAGTGCGTTGGACCCGATGACCATCTATTGACAACATGGGTGCCATAGCCAATGCACAGGAGCCAAGGTCACACAAGAAGCTGAAGCATATAAATTTACATTTTCATTCTATTCGCGAGTGTCGAAGACGGCGACTTAAAGATTTGCAAAGTACACACTGATCTGAATGTGGCAAGTCCATTGAATAAAGCTCTCCCTAGAGCAAAACATGACCTACACCAGAATGCCATGGGTGTTAGGTACATTACAATGTAATCTAGATTATTGACTCTAGTGCAAGTGGGAGACTGTTGGAGATATGCCCAAGAGTCAATAATAAAGTGGTTATTCTTATATCTTTGTGTTTATGATAGTAGTTTGCATTTCATGCTATAATTGTATTAACCGCGAACATTAATACATGTGTGTTATGTAAACATAAAAGAGTCCCTAGCAAGCATCTTGCTAAACTAGCTTGTTGATCAATAGATGATCAAAGTTTCATGGTCATGAACATTGGATGTTATTAATAACAAGGTCATATCATTAGGTGAATGATGTGATGGACATACACCCATAGTAAGCGTAGCATATGATCAAGTCATTTAGTTCTTTGTGCTTCAAGCTTTAATATGCATAGTAACTTAATCCTTCGACCATGAGATCTTGTTAATCACCTACATCGGATGGATGCTTTGATGACACCAAACACTACTGCGTAAATGGGTTGTTATAGATGTGGCATTAAGTGTTTGACAAGTATAGGGTTGAGGCACTTGTATCAATAGTGGGATTTGTCCATCCTAATGACAAATAGATATACTCTGGGACCTCTTGGTGGAATGATATCTAATTAGCTTGCAAGCATGTGACTGGTTCACAAGGGATATCATATCACGGTACGAGTAAAGAGTACTTATCGGTGATGAGTTTGAACTAGGTATGGAGATACCGACGATCAAACTTCGGATAAGTAAAATATCGCGAGACAAAGGGAATATTTATTTTATGTGAATGGTTCTTTTGATTACGAAGTCATCGTTGAATATGTGGGAGCTATTATGGATCTTGAGATCCTGCTATTAGTCATTGATCGAAGAGGAGTCTCGATCATGTCCGCATAGTTTTCGAACCGTAGGGTGACACACTTAAGGTTTGATGTCGTTTTAAGTAGATATGGAATATGGAATGGAGTTCGAATGTTGTTCGGAGTCTCAGACGGGATCCATGACATCACGAGGAGTTCTGGAATGGTCCAGAGAATAAGATTCATATATAGGAAGTCACTTTCCAAGTTTAGAAATGATCCGGTGCATTTATGGAAGGCGCTAGAATGTTCTAGAACCTTCCGGAAGAAATCACCATGGAAGGTGGAGTCCCGGATGGACTCCGCCAACCCTAGCCGGCCGACCAAAGGGGAAGGTCGAGTCCATGGTGGACTCCACCATCATGGCCGGCCATAGGGGAAGGAAAGGGAGGAGTCCCACTTCCCATAGGTTTCACCAATATGGAAGTTTTTGTGTTGACTCTTATTCGGAATTTGGGCAAACCCTAGGGGGTTCCACCAATATAATGAGGGGGAGAGGAAGGGGGCCGACCACCACACCAGCCGCACCACCCAAGGGCACCAAGGCCGACGCCCCAAGTTCCCCCTCTCCCCAAACCCTAGCCACTCCACTCCTCCCGATACTCCCGCGGTGCTTAGGCGAAGTGCTACCGGAGATCTCCAACACCACCGCCACCACGCCGTCGTGCTGGCGGGATTCTGGGGAGGATCTACTACATCTGCTGCCCGCTGGAACAGGGAGAAGGACGTCGTCATCAACACCGAACGTGTGACCGAATGCGGAGGTGCTTCCCGACTGTGGCACCGTCAAGATCTTCTACGCATTTTTCCAAGCGGCAAGTGATCGCCTACATCAACCACGAGATCTAATATCGTTAACGCTTAGAGATCTTCAAGGGTATGATGATCTTCATCTCGTTGCTGCCATCTGCTAGATTAGATCTTGGCTTGTTATTCGTTCTTGCGGTAGGATTTTTTTTCTATGCTACGAACCCCTACAGATAGAGCCTATGGCCGAGGCATAAGGGATTTTGTTCATCCTTTATCTTTCTTATGCCATAGCCGAACTTTGAGTTTTACTCAAGGTCTTACTTGGCAACATGGGAAAGAACCCTTTCTTGCTTTCATCCATTCTAAACTTCTTTAGAACATTGTCCAGGTATGTACTCTGTGAAAGCCCTATTAAGTGTCTTGATCTATCTCTATAAATCTTGATGCCTAAAATGTATGCTGCTTCGCCAAGGTCCTTCATTGAAAAACTTTTATTGAAATAGCCTTTGACACTTCCAAGAAGTTATATACCATTCCCAATCAACAATATGGCATCTACACATAATACTAAGAATGCTACATAGCTCCCACTCCCTTTCTTGTAAATACAAGCTTCTCCAAAATTTTGTATAAATCCAAAGTCTTTGATCACCTTATCAAAGTGTCGGTTCCAACTCCGCGTTGCTTGCTTCAGTCCATAAATGGAATGCTGAAGTTTGCATACCTTGTCAACATCTATAGGATCGACAAAACCCTTGGGTTGTACCATATACAACTCGTCCTCAATGTCACCATTTAGGAATATTGAGGAACGCTGTTTTGACATCCATCTGCCAAATTTCACAATCGAAAAATGCAGGCGATTGCTAACAAAATCCTCACGGACTTTAGCTTTGCTACCGGTGAAAAAGTCTCATGGTAGTCAACTCCTTGAATTTGTCGGAACCCTTTCGTGACAAGTCAAGCTTTATAGACAGTAACATTACCATCAGCGTCTGTTTTCTTTTGAAAATCCATTTGTTCTCGACAGCCTTGCGGCCATCAGGTAAGTCCACCAAAGTCCATACTTGGTTTTCATACATGGATCCCATTTCGGATTTCATGGCTTCTTATCGCTTGTTGGAATCCGGGCTCATCATTGGTTCCTCATACGTCGCAGGGTCGTCATTATTTTGTCCACCAACATGACATTCAAGGCGGGGTCATACCAATCAGGTGTGGTACGAATCCTTGTCGACCTGCGAGGTTAAGTAGAAACTTCGTTCAAAGTTTCATGATCATTATCATTAGCTTCCTCTCTTATCGGTGCAGGTGGCACAAGAACATCTTATGGTGCCGCGCTACTCTCAATTTTGAGAGAAGGATCAATAACCTCGTCGGGTTCTACTTTCCTTCGGGTCACCTTTTTCGGGAGAAAATCTTTTTCAAGAAAGAATCTGTTCTTGGCAACGAAAAATTTATCTTCGGATCTGTGATAGAAGGTATGCCCAATTGTTTATTTAGGGTATCCTATGAATACACATTTTTTCCGCTTTGGGTTCAAGCTTGTCATGTTGTAACTTTTTTACATAAACTTCGCAGCCCCAAACTTTAAGGAACGCCAACTTAGGTTTCATATTAAACCACAATTCATACGGTGTCGTTTCAATGGATTTAGATGGTGCCTATTTAAAATGAATGCAACTGTCTCTAATGCATAACCCCGAAACGATAATGGTAAATCTGTAAGAGACATCATAGACTGAACCATATCTAAGAGAGTTTGATTACGACGTTCGGACACACCATTGCGCTGTGGTGTTTCCAGCGGTGTTAACTGTGAAAGTATTCCGCATTTCTTTAAATGCATGCCAAACTCATAACTCAGATATTCACCTCCGCGATCAGAACACAGAAACTTAATCTTCTTGTTACGCTGATTTTCTACTTCACTTTGGAATTCCTTAAACTTCTTGAAAGTTTTGGATTTATGTTTCATCAAGTAGATATACATATATCTACTCAAACCATCCTTGAAAGTAAGAACATAACGATAACTACCGCGCGATGCTACACTCATTCGACCGCACACATCGGTATGTATTATTTCCAATAAGTATGTAGCTCGCTCCATTATACCAGATAATGGAGTCTTAGTCATTTTCCCATCAGACATGCTTCACGTCTTTCAAGTGATTCAAAATCAAGTGATTCTAAGTCCATCGGAATGGAGTTTCTTCATGCGCTTCACTCCAATGTGACCAACACGACAATGCCACATGTATGTAGAATTATCATTTAATTTTATTCATTTAGCATCAATATTATGAACATGTGTATCACTACTATCAAGATTTAATAAGAATAAACCATTCAACTCAAGTGCATGACCATAAAAGATATTATTCATATAAATTGAACAACCATTATTCTCAGACTTGAATGAATAACCGTCTTGCAATGAACAAGATCCAGATATAATGTTCATGCTTAACGCAGGCACCAAATAACAATTATTCAGATTTAAAACTAATACCGAAGGTAGATGAAGGGGGAGCGTGCTGACGGCGATCACATCGACCTTGGATCCATTTCCAACGCACATCGTCACATCGCCCCTCGCTAGTCTTCATTTATTCAGCAGCTCCTGTTTCGAGTTACAGATGTGAGCAACCGAACCAGTATCAAATACCCAGACACTACTACGATTACTAGTAAGATACACATCAATAACATGTATATCGAATTTAACTTTCTTCTTGATGTTGCCTCTCTTCAGATATGCCAGGTACTTGGAGCAATTTCGCTTACAGTGTCCATCGCTCTTGCAGTAATAGCACACAATATCAGGCTTGGGGCCAACCTTGGGTTTCTTAGGAGGCGCAACAGCTTTCTTGCCGCCCTTCTTGAATTTACCCTTTTCCCTAGGCTTGCCCTTCTTCTTAAAATTGATGGTATTATTAACCATCAACACTTGGTGCTCTTTCTTAATCTCCACTTCAACAGTTTTCAGCATTGAGAAGAGTCCAGACAACGTCTTGTTCATGCACTGCATATTGTAGTTCATCAAAGTTCTTGTAATTAGATGGCAGTGATTGGAGGACAGGATGAATCCCCAACGCATTATGAATCGTTATTCCCAAATCTTGGAGCTTCTTCGCGTTCCTAGACATTGTGACCACGTGCTCGCTAACTGACCTGCCCTCTTCCATCTTACAGTTAAAGAATTGCTCAAAGGCATCATAGCTTTCCACGACCGCATGAGTTTCAAATATTATTTTGAGCTCACTGATTATATCATGATGGTCGTGGTTCTGAAAGCGCTTCTGAAGCTCTGATTTTAAATCGTAGAGGATGACACACTGAACTGTGGAGTATTGGTTCTTCCGAGTGAGGTAAACATTTTTAACCTCATCGGGAGCAGTTTCTGCAGGTGGGTCACCCAACGGTGCATCGAGCACATAGAGCAGTTGTCCAACAGTGAGGACAATCCTCATGTTAGGGAACCAGTCCGTAAAGTTGCTTCCATTTTTTTCGGCTTTTATTTCTCTAGGAACAAATTAAAATTGATGGTAGGGGCCGCCATAATCTACAACATATTTGCAAAGAGTTTAGACTAAGTTCATGATAAATTGAGTTTAATTTTAGTTCTTAAATTAACTAGGTGAACTCCCACTCAAACCAACATCCCTCATGTTGCCTTAGTGATTACACGAACCAAATACACTACACCAAGTCCGATCTTCATGAGAAAAGATGTAGTTTCAAAGGTGAACAATCAACATGTTCAACATATCATTCATATGACTCATGCTTTATCTTTCGGTATTCCGTGATCCGAGGCCATGTCAGTACATGCTAGGCTCGTCAAGTTTAACCTTAGTATTCGCATGTTCAAATCTGACTTGCACCCGTTATATGTTGCTGGCGTGCACTCGTAGTACGCAAACACATGTTGGGAAACCCCAAGAGGAAGGTGCGAAGATCACATCAACAAGTTTTCCCTCAGTATGAAATCAAGGTTTAATCAGCCAGTAAGAGAAAGGCGTGACTTCTGAAGGTGTTGCTGGCTAACTAGTGGCAGGGGGCACTACCGGCGTCAGCAACAATGTGGAACCTGCACACAACACAATCCAAATACTTTGCCTCAACTTACATTAAGGTTGTCAATCTCACCGGTTTGTTGAACACAAAGGATTAGACGTATCGAATGGAAGGAGATGTTTGCAAAAAGTAAACAGAACAAGACTGCAGTTGAATTTATCACTAAAGGAAATAGGACCGGGGTCCATAGTTCACTAGAGGTGTCTCTCCTTAAAGAAATAGCATGTTGGGTAAACAAATTACAGCTGGGCAATTAACAGAATATCGATCGATACATGACAAGATGATTACTATGATAATTTGGTATTGGGCATTATAACATAATACATAGACGGTAATCCAACTGCGTCTATGACTAATAATCCACCTTCAGGTTAGCGTCCACACCCATTCAAGTGTAAAGTTGCAAGCAATAGACCATCACATTAAGCAATGTGTGTAAAGTAAATAATAGAATTACCCTCGAATACAACATTGTTGGGTTATCCCTAGTAGCAACAACACATCTACAACCTTAGAAGTTATAAAGTCACTCTTCCAGAAAACTAGAGGCGTGAACCTACTATCGAGCATAAATACCACTTCTTGAAGTCACAAGTATCCACTTGTCCAGAGTTTCTACTAGCAACGGAGAGCATGCAAGATCACAAATAACATATGACATGAATATATAATCACTCTTAACATAGTATGCAACATTCATCGGATCTCAGCAAACCAAACATAGACGATTGCATAAAGATGATCTTGATCATGTAGGGCAGCTCACAAGATCGATACAGGAAGCACAAGGTGGAGAAGACAACCATCTAGCTACTGCTATGGATCCAAAGTCCAGGGATGAACTACTCACGCATCACTTCGGAGGCGGGCATGGTGATGTAGATGCCTCCGGCATTGATTTCCCATCCGGCAGGTTGCGGGAAGAGCTTCAGAACCACTCGAGATTGGTTCGGCGATGGCGGCCGCGATGAAACTTTTCTTGGATGGAGGATTGGGTATCTGATACGTCTCAAACGTATATATAATTTCTTATGTTCCATGCTAGTTTTATGACAATACTCACATGTTTTATATACACTTTATATCATTTATATGCATTTTCCGGCACTAACCTATTAACAAGATGCCGAAGCGCCACTTCCTGTTTTCTGCTGTTTTTGGCTTTAGAAATCCTACACAGGAAATATTCTCGGAATTGGACGAAACAAAAGCCCACGGTCTTATTTTCCATGGAGCTTTCCAGAAGACCTAAGGAGATACGAAGTGGGGCCACGAGGTGGCGACACCCCCTGGCGGTGCGGCCAAGGAGGGGCCCGCGCCGCCCTATGGTGTGGGCCCCTCGTGAGCCCTGATACGTCTCCAACGTATCGATAATTTCTTATGTTCCATGCCATATTATTGATGATACCTACATGTTTTATGCACACTTTATGTCATATTCGTGCATTTTCTGGAACTAACCTATTAACAAGATGCCGAAGAGCCGATTCGTTGTTTTCGCTTGTTTTTGGTTTCGAAATCCTAGTAACGAAATATTCTCGGAATTGGACGAAATCAAGACCCAGGGTCCTATTTTGCCACGAAGCTTCCGGAAGACCGAAGAGGAGTCGAAGTGGGGCCACGAGGGGCCGCCACCATAGGGCGGCGCGGCCCAGGTCTTGGTCGCGCCGACCTGTGGTGTGGGGCCCTCGTGTGGCCCCCCACGTTGCCCTTCCGCCTACTTAAAGCCTCCGTCGTGAAACCCCTGATGCGAAAAACCACGATACGGAAAACCTTACTGAGACGCCGCCGCCGCCAATCCCATCTCGGGGGTTCTGGAGATCTCCTCCGGCACCCTGCCGGAGAGGGGATTCATCTCCCGGAGGACTCTACACCGCCATGGTCGCCTCCGGAGTGATGAGTGAGTAGTTCACCCCTGGACTATGGGTCCATAGCAGTAGCTAGATGGGTGTCTTCTCCTCATTGTGCTTCATTGTTGGATCTTGTGAGCTGCCTAACATGATCAAGATCATCTATCTGTAATACTCTATGTTGTGTTTGTCGGGATCCGATGGATAGAGAATACCATGTTATGTTAATTATCAAGTTGTTACATATGTGTTGTTTATGATCTTGCATGCTCTCCGTTATAAGTAGAGGCTCTGGCCAAGTTGATGCTAGTAACTCCAAGAGGGAGTATTTATGCTCGATAGTGGGTTCATGCCTGCATTGACACTCGGGGAGTGACAAAAACCCCTAAGGTTGTGTTGTGCTCGTTGCCACTAGGGATAAAACATTGATGCTATGTCCGAGGATGTAGTTATTGATTACATTACGCGCAATACTTAATGCAATTGTCCGTTGTTAGCAACTTAATACCGGAGGGGGTTCGGACGATAACTCTGAAGGTGGACTTTTTAGGCATAGATGCAGTTGGATGGCGGTCTATGTACTTTGTCGTAATGCCCAATTAAATCTCACTGTACTTATCATGGCATGTATGTGCATTGTTATGCCCTCTCTATTTGTCAATTGCCCGACCGTAATTTGTTCACCCAACATGCTTTTATCTTATGGGAGAGACACCTCTAGTGAACTGTGGACCCCGGTCCATTCTTTAATACTGAAATACAAATCTGCTGCAATACTTGTTCTTTACTGTTTTCTTGCAAACAATCCTCTTCCACACAATACGGTTAACTCTTTGTTACAGACAAGTCGGTGAGATTGACAACCTCACTGTTTCGTTGGGGCAAAGTACTTTGGTTGTGTTGTGCAGGTTCCACGTTGGCGCCGGAATCTCGGTGTTGCGCCGCACTACATCCCGCCGCCATCAACCTTCAACGTGCTTCTTGACTCCTACTGGTTCGATTAAACCTTGGTTTCTAACTGAGGGAAACTTGCCGCTGTGCGCATCGCACCTTCCTCTTGGGGTTCCCAACGGACGTGTCAATTACACGCATCAAGCCCCCCGACTCTGCCCTTCCGCCTACTTGAACTCTCCGTCGCGAAAACCCTATTACCGAGAGCCACGATACGAGAAAAGTTCCAGAGACGCCGCCGCCGCCAATCCCATCTCGGGGGATTCAGGAGATCGCCTCCGGCACCCTACCGAAGAGGGGAATCATCACCCGGAGGACTCTACATCACCATGATCGCCTCCGGACTGATGTGTGAGTAGTTCATCCTTGGACTATGGGTCCATAGCAGTAGCTATATGGTTGTCTTCTCCTCTTGTGCTATCATGTTAGATCTTGTGAGCTTCCTATCATGATCAAGCTCATCTATTTGTAATGCTACATGTTGTGTTTGTTGGGATCCGATGAATATGGAATACTATGTCAAGTTGATTATTGATCTATCATATATGTGTTGTTTATGATCTTGCATGCTCTCCGTTGCTAGTAGAGGCTCTGGCCAAGTTGATACTTGTGACTCCAAGAGGGAATATTTATGCTCGATAGTGGGTTCATGCCTCCATTGAATCAGGGACAGTGACAGAAAGTTCTAAGGTTGTGGATGTGCTGTTGCCACTAGGGATAAAACATCAATGCTTTGTCTAAGGATATTTGTGTTGATTACATTACGCACCATACTTAATGCAATTGTCTATTGTTTGCAACTTAATACTGGAAGGGGTGCGGATGCTAATCCGAAGGTGGACTTTTTAGGCATAGATGCAAGCTGGATAGCGGTCTATGTTATTTGTCATAATGCCCTAAGTAAATCTCATATTAGTCATCATGATATGTATGTGCATTGTTATGCCCTCTCTATTTTTCAATTGCCCAACTGTAATTTGTTCACCCAACATGCTATTTCTTATTGGAGAGACACCACTAGTGAACTGTGGACCCCGGTCCATTCTTTTACATCTGAAATACAATCTACTGCAATCATTGTTCTCTACTGTTTTTTGCAAACAAACATCATTCTCCACACCATATGTTTAATCCTTTGTTTACAGCAAGCCGGTGAGATTGACAACCTCACTGTTAAGTTGGGGCAAAGTATTTTGATTGTGCTGTGCAGGTTCCACGTTGGCGCCGGAATCCCTGGTGTTGCACCGCACTACACTCCTCCACCAACAACCTTCACGTGGCCTTCATCTCCTACAGGTTCGATAACCTTGATTTCTTACTGAGGGAAAACTTGCTGCTGTACGCATCAGACCTTCCTCTTGGGGTTCCCAACGGGCGTGTGCTTGACGCGTCATCAAGACTGTTTTCTGGCGCCGTTGCCGGGGAGATCAACACACGCTGCAAGGGGATTCTCTCACATCCAATCTATTTACTTTGTTATTGTCTTGCTTTACTTTATTTTATTTTCTGTTTTGTTTGCTTTCTTTATATCAAAAATACAAAAAAATTATTTACTTGCTTTACTTTATTTACTGTCTTGTTTGCTTTATTTATATCAAAAACACAAAAAATTATTTACTTGCATTTACTTTGCTTAATTTAGTTTGCTTTACTTATTTACTATTGCTAAAAATGAGTAATCTTGAAGTTGAAGTTCGTTCGTTTAAGCAACAAGGGGGAGAATGTTTTAAAGATGCTTGGTATAGAATTAGTGATGCTCATCATAGGTGAACTAAGAAACACTCCCCTATTATCCTACTTAGGAACTTTTATGTTGGTATCTCTAGCTGGAATAGGTATGTTCTTGATACTCTTGCGGGAGGTAATTTCCTAGGCACTCCTGCTTTAGAAGCTAGTTGCATTATTGAGAGTCTAGTTGGAATACCACCTGTTAATGAAGCTAAAATTGAAATTTCTATTGAAGATGTCATGAAAAAGTTGAAGGTCATACAGAAAAATCTTCCAAGTGTTGAGACTAAATTGGGAATATTACTTGATAACAATAATAAACTTGATAAATCTCTAGGTGAAATTAATGAGAGAATTGTTGTCTTAGAAACTTGTGCTACTCATGATGATCAAACCCATAGGATTAGTGAACTTGAAGAAGCTATGGGAACCTTGGGTTCAACTCTTTCTTCTTTTAAGTTTAAGGAGAAAGCTTATGTGGGTAAGGAGCAAATGTTCATGTATGTCTCTAAGGTGCCTAAGCCAAAGAACTATTATAAGCCTAAAATTGATAAAGCCCTTAGTACCACTATGGGAAATTTAGATAATGGAGCAAGTAAGATACCTATTGTGACAAATTGTGTTTTTAAGGAAAATCATGATGTTGATGCTTCATCTCTTGATAATACTTGATTTACACTTTCTACGCCTAGCTGAAAGGCGTTAAAGAAAAACGCTTATGGGAGACAACCCATTATTTTATTTCTGCAATTTTGTTTTATATTTGTGTCTTGGAAGTTGTTACTACTGTAGCAACCTCTCCTTATCTTTATTTTATTGCATTGTTGTGCCAAGTAAAGTCTTTGATAGTAAGGTTGATACTAGATTTGGATTTCTGTGCAGAAACAGATTTCTGTCTGTCACAAATTTGAGTAGATCTCTCTGTAGGAAACTCAGAAAAATCTGCGAAAATTCATGAGTGATCCTCAGATATGTACGCAACTTTCATTCAATTTGAGATTTTTCATCTGAGCAAGTTAAGTGCCTCTAAAAAAATCGTCTTTACGGACTGCTCTGTTTTGACAAATTCTGCCTTTTATTTCGCATTGCCTCTTTTACTGTGTTTGAGTGGATTTCTTTGCTCCATTAAATTTCAGTAACCTTGGGTAATGTCCAGAAGTGTTGGGAAGGATTGTGTCCTCTCTGAACATGTGAGTTTTTGATTATGCACTAACCCTCTAATGAGATTGTTTTGAGTTTGGCGTGGAGGAAGTTTTCAAGGATCAAGAGAGGAGGATGATATGATATGATCAAGAAGAGTGAAAAGTCTAAGCTTGGGGATGCCCCGGTGGTTCATCCCTGTATATTTCAAGAAGACTCAAGCATCTAAGCTTGGGGATGCCCAAGGCATCCCCTTCTTCATCAACAACTTATCAGGTCACCTCTAGTGAAACTATATTTTTATTCTGTCACATCTTATGTGCTTGGAGCGTCTGTGTATTTTATTTTCGTTTTGTTATTTTCATTCTTTGAATAAAATCGGATCTTAGCATTCCTTGTGTGGGAGAAAGACACGCTCCGCTCGTTCATATGAACACTGGTGTTCTTAGCTTTACTTTTAATGTTCATGGCGAAGGTTGAAAACTGCTTCGTTCATTGTTATTTGGTTGGAAACAGAAAATGCTTCATGTGGTAATTGGTATATGGTCTTGAATAATTTTATACTTGGCAATTGTTTTGAGTTCTCAAATAGATCATGTTTAAGCTCTTGGATCATGTACTTTGAACCTATTAGTGGAGAACTACCATAGAGCTTGTTGAAATTTGGTTTGCATGATTGGTCTCTCTAAAAGTCTAGATATTTTCTGGTAAAGTGTTTGAACAACAAGGAAGATAGTGTAGAGTCTTATAATGCTTGCAATATGTTCTGATGTAAGTTTTGCTGTACCGGTTCATACTTGTGTTTGCTTCAAACAACCTTGCTAGCCAAAGCCTTGTACTGAGAGGGATCAATGCTTCTCGTGCATCCAAAACCTTGAGCCAAAACCTAAGACATTTGTGTCCACCATACCTACCTACTATGTGGTATTTCTCTGCCATTCCAAAGTAAATTGCTTGCGTGCTACCTTTAAAACTTCATTCCTTGTCTTTGCAATACATAGCTCATGGGAAAATAGCCTTAAAAACTATGGTGGTAAAGAATATGTAGCTTATGTATCTTATTTCTTATAAGTTGCTTGTTGAGCGGTAACCATGTTTCTGGGGACGCCATCAACTATTACACTTTTGTTGAATATCATGTGAGTTGCTATGCATGTTCGTCTTGTCTGAAGTAAGGGTGATTTATCATGATTAAATGGTTTGAGTATGCATATTGTTAGAGAAGAACATTGGGCCGCTAACCAAAGCCATGTATCATGGTGGAAGTTTCAGTTTGGACATTAATCCTCAATCTCTTATGAGAATATTATCTTTTGTTGAATGCTTATGCATTAAAGAGGAGTCCATTATCTGTTTTCTATGCTTTCCCGGTATGGATGTCCTCAAGTTGAGATTTATCAAAAACGAGAAATCAAATGCGATCTATCTCCTTGGACCTTTGTACAGGTGGCATAGAGGTACCCCTTTGTGACACTTGGTTGAAACATATGTAATGCAATGATAATCCGTGGAAATCCAAGCTAATTAGGACAAGGTGTGAGCACTATTGGTATTCGATGCATGAGGCTTGCAACTTATAGGATGTCTTATGCATAACACATATGAATTATTACTACCACTGACAAAATTGTTTCTATGATTTCAAAATAAAAGCTCTAGCACAAAAATAGTAATCCCTGCTTCCCTCTGCGAAGGGCCTTTCTTTTACTTTATGTTGAGTCAGTTTACCTACTTCTTTCTATCTTAGAAGCAAACACTTGTGTCAACCGTGTGCATTGATTCCTACATACTTGCTTATTTGCATTCATCATATTACTTTGTGTTGACAATTATCCATGAGATATACATGTTGAAGTTGAAAGCAACTGCTGAAACTTATATCTTCCTTTATGTTGCTTCAAAACCTTCTATTAAGAATTTATTGCTTTATGAGTTAACTCCTATGCAAGTCTTATTGATGATTGTCTTGAAAGTACTATTCATGAAAAGTCTTTGCTATATGATTCAGTTGTTTAGTCATTGTCTTTACCATTGCTTCGAATCACTTCATTCATCTCATATGCTTTACAATAGTATTGATCAAGATTATGATAGTAGCATGTCACTTCAAAAATTATCCTTGTTATCGCGCGTTTACCTACTCGAGGGCGAGTAGGAACTAAGCTTGGGGATGCTTGATACGTCTCAAACGTATCTATAATTTCTTATGTTCCATGCTAATTTTATGACAATACTCACATGTTTTATATACACTTTATATCATTCATATGCATTTTCCGACACTAATCTATTAACAAGATGCCGAAGCGCCAGTTCCTGTTTTCTGCTGTTTTTGGTTTCAGAAATCCTACACAAGAAATATTCTCGGAATTGGACAAAACAAAAGCCCACGGTCTTATTTTCCACGGAGCTTTCCAGAAGACCGAAGGAGATACGAAGTGGGGCCACGAAGTGGCGACACCACCTGGCGGCGCGGCCAAGGAGGGGCCCGCGCCGCCCTATGGTGTGGGCCCCTCGTGAGCCCTCCGACTCTGCCCTTCCGCCTACTTGAACTCTCCGTCGCGAAAACCCTATTACCGAGAGCTACAATACGAGAAAAGTTCCAGAGACGCCGCCGCCGTCAATCCCATCTCGGGGGATTCAGGTGATCGCCTTCGGCACCCTGCTGGAGAGGGGAATCATCACCCGGAGGACTCTACATCACCATGATCGCCTCCGGACTGATGTGTGAGTAGTTCATCCTTGGACTATGGGTCCATAGCAGTAGCTAGATGGTTGTCTTCTCCTCTTGTGCTATCATGTTAGATCTTGTGAGCTGCCTATCATGATCAAGATCATCTATTTGTAATGCTACATGTTGTGTTTGTTGGGATCCGATGAATATGGAATACTATGTCAAGTTGATTATTGATCTATCATATATGTGTCGTTTATGATCTTGCATGCTCTCCATTGCCAGTAGAGGCTCTGGCCAAGTTGATACTTGTGACTCCAAGAGGGAGTATTTATGCTCGATAGTGGGTTCATGCCTCCATTGAATCTGGGACAGTGACAGAAAGTTCTAAGGTTGTGGATGTGTTGTTGCCACTAGGGATAAAATATCAATGCTTTGTCTAAGGATATTTGTGTTGATTACATTACGCACCATACTTAATGCAATTGTCTGTTGTTTGTAACTTAATACTGGAAGGGGTGCGGATGCTAACCCGAAGGTGGACTTTTTAGGCATAGCTGCATGCTGGATAGCGGTCTATGTTATTTTTCGTAATGCCCTAAGTAAATCTCATATTAGTCATCATGATATGTATGTGCATTGTTATGCCCTCTCTATTTGTCAATTGCCCAACTGTAATTTGTTCACCCAACATGCTATTTCTTATTGGAGAGACACCACTAGTGAATTGTGGACCCCAGTCCATTCTTTTACATCTGAAATACAATCTACTGCAATCATTGTTCTCTACTGTTCTTTGCAAACAAACATCATTCTTCACACCATACGTTTAATCCTTTGTTTACAGCAAGCCGGTGAGATTGACAACCTCATTATTAAGTTGAGGCAAACTATTTTGATTGTGTTGTGCAGGTTCCACGTTGGCGCCGGAATCCCTGGTGTTGCGCCGCACTACACTCCTCCACCAACAACCTTCACGTGTCCTTCATCTCCTACTGGTTCGATAACCTTGGTTTCTTACTGAGGGAAAACTTGCTGCTGTACGCATCACACCTTCCTCTTGGGGTTCCCAACGGGCGTGTGCTTGACGTGTCATCAGTATCCAAGATTTTCCCGAGAAGATGCATAAATAGGTGGATGATTCAGGTCGGTGGGGCGCCTGTGGGCTCCACACCAGCCCTAGGCGCGGGCCAGCCCTAGGCCGCGCCTAGGGTGGTGTGGGCGCTCTGGTGCGCCTCTTCGTCCCCCCTCCGGACTTCGTATTCGTTTCGGTAAAATATTGACTTCGGCTTTTGTTTCATCCAATTCCGAGAATATTTCCTGTACAACTTTTTTAAAATACAAAAACAACAGAAAACATGGAACTGACACTGTGGCATCTTGTTAATAGGTTAGTGCCGGAAATCATGTAAAAGTGCAACAAAGTGTAAACAAAACATATATGAATTGGTGTAAAACAAGCATCTTCAAGACCTAGTGAAATTGTTGAACGACTAGCGTGCGATGGCGGTGATCCTCTCCGTCGGCATCACGTGGTCGGCGAGCGAGTCCGACAAGCTCGTCGACCTTACTGACCATCGCCGACAGCAGGAGCAGGAGGAGGAGCCACCACGACGACAACGCAGACGGGTGCGGGAGCGATTGGGCGGACTGGCCACCCATCAAGGAGGAGGATGAGGTGCGCCGGAGGAGGGGGCGTCAACATTGCCTGCTTTGTATGCGCGACCCCGTGCCCCTAGATTTAGGTTTAAGTTTACCTAATTTTGTTCAAATTTGTAATATATAACGAAATATGAATGAAATCAGTGAGTTTCGATAAATTTTAGTTAATTTCAAAATTTTATAGTTGTTGCATTTCCCAAAAGCAGCAAGGAGCGCTGGCGTGCACCAAACAGCTGTCCGGGGCCTGCACCGGACTTTGTTTGGGAACCCGGCTGGGATGCTTTTACAAGGCTTCAAACTCCAAGCTAACCTAAACACGGTTCTTTGACTTGAAACCGTATGGATGAGACACCGTCTTTTGCTGATCTTCTCCGTCTCCCTCGTGATGGAAGCAGTCACAAATTTAAGTGGAAAATAGATGAGATCGCCGGAAGTCTTGTTAGGATCTCACCATGACAGCGAAATGCATGAACCTGACAAACGACGTAAGTCTTCTCATCTTCTAAAGACTAAGGCACAAACTCGTGATACCTACACGGGGTAATCAAATAAATATGATTATTTTTTCTTACATTTTGCGTGCCTTATTTGTGGAAAAGACTCATGGAGTCCTTAAACCTCCAAACTCAACTGTTACCGCTATGAAAAGTTAATTAACAAGGGAACTAAACGTACTACGTACAAAAGATTGACTCAAACTCGAAAAAGTACAATGTCAGGGTCGATTCCTTGGGGAATAACCTGCTGCTCACCACAGGTATCAGGGAGCGACAGGGCGACCTTGGTGGCAAACTGCAGGTACCTGTCGAACTTGTCGCTGACGTCTGCCCGGGGTTCGTCATCGTCCCCAGAACAAGAGACCTCCGTGCTGCAGGTGCCATGATCGCGCAGCAGCTCGCCCATCATGAGGTGGTGCTTGATCGCCCGGTGCCGGAAGGTCCAGTTGCCGGTGGCCCAGTCGAAGTCGTAGAGCGGCAGGAAGCGGTGGCCGTGCGCGGCGACGAAGTCGATGGCGGCGAGGATGAACTGGAACTCCTCCCTAGGGAGGTAGTAGGCGAAGCTCACCCTCGTCCACCCCGGCTTCACGCCATGGTAGCCCTGGTGGAACAAACAGATTCAAAACTGTTAACCCACGTAAAACCTAAAAGTATTTTTCGAGTATAGAAGAGGTGTTCGAAATGACCGAATGGCATGTGAATCTCGTGCATTTTTTTTTACTTACCTTAAGAATGGCGGAGCGGATGCGAAGGGAGAGCTCGTCGCCTACGTCGAGGAGGGCGTGACCGTACGGCCCGGCGCAGCCGCAGCCGCCCCTGGCCTGGATGCCGAAGAGATCGTTCATGAGCCTCGCCACGAATCGCCCATGGAGGGGCAGCCGCCGCCTGGTCGTGGGTGTCGCAATGCCGCCGTCGTCCTCGCCGGGGTAGACGAGGAACGAGAATATAGGCAGGCGGGGCGCCTGCACGTCCCCGAGCACCTCGATGGCGGGGTTGGACTGGAGCCACCTCATGGCGGCCTCGGCGTGGGCGCCCTCCCGGAGCGCGATGGCGCTGAGGCCGACGTGCTCCTTGACCCAGAACGCGAGCGACGTGCGCACCTTCTGCACGATGGGCGGAGTGCCGGCGTCCTCCCGCTCCTCCACGCCGTCGACGTACACCGTGTCGTCCTCGCTGACGCCGTTGACGTAGGCGACGACACCGCCGCCGCACGTGGTGGGCGGCGAGGAGGTGAGCCGGTAGAGTGAGCGGTGCATGAGCAGGATGCCCGGCGTGCCGGGCCCGCCGGGGAACTTGTGCGGGCTGAGGAACACCGCGTCGTAGCCGTCCATGGAGCCCGACCTCATGTCGATCTCCACGTACGGCCCGCTGACAATTACACAAGTGTCATGTCAGCACCACGCACGACACATAGATTTGCCAGACAGACCCATGGGGACACCATACGTACGGCAAAACTTAATTCCCTTTGCTGGTACTCATAGTCCGCTGTGTTAATTCCTAACAGTATATACTAGCTTCCTGAAGGTGTATGGAATTCGAACTGAGGCGTCGTCCTTTTTGTCAGATAACAACTTCAAACGTACACAAACATTGAACACACAAGTTTCAAAAAAAACACACCGAACACACCATACCAACACATCCACATCAGAAGAATGTGCATCTCATAATAATCCTGATAAAATGCATCTGTGTTTGTAAAAGTTCGCGATCAATGGGATTTGAAATCTTGATGAGTGGAGTCATGTTTTGATGACTTGGGGTGTCATTTATTATCCTTTCGATACTAATCCTCCTCAAAGTAGTATGGCAAACTTTTCAGTCATGATTACGTGGTGTTGATAAGTCTATTATTTCTCTTATTTGTAGGAATACCGGCGTATTTAGTCTATATGGCTTTGTTGAACGATTTGTTCTTTTTATAAGAAGAAACTCATGTCATCATTCTAACATTTTCACAGATGTTTCTCTTGTGTCAAATGGCTGTGTTCAATGTCATTTTTATAAAGTACACAACACAATCGCCAAGATGTACTCGTTTACCACCCCATTTAGATATCTTGCGTCGCATAGAATTTTTAGTGTGTGACGATCATGTGTTTGTGTGGCCTATCTGTTTTGTTGATTAGGTTGCATAGTAATTCTTATGTGTGCTCTGTTAGACTTTTTGATTAAGCTTGATTTGAACTTTCTACAAGCTTGCAATAATTTTTGATATATGCATCTATCAGAAGCAGAGGACGAAGGTAATAAAAACTTCTATTTCTAAAAGAAATCGAGATTCTTAGCCTATGTCATCTCCCCATTCAAGGTTCGAAGTATTGGACGATGCAATCAATATGTCGACAAACTACCATTTTCACACATATCAGATCGGGTAATATGACCGACATTTGGTTTGTTATTTTGATCTATGTGGACGAGTATGTCGGTAATGTGGGTTCAACATGCCTAATAAACTTCTTAGGTTGAACTCGAGAATTTAGTGATCGTATCTCTTAATGAACCATCCAAAAAGCTTTGAACCCTACACTTGTTTTGTTTGAGCAGTATATCTTATTAAGACATCATATGGAGAATATTAGCTACAAAGATACGAAAGTTTTTTCCCCAACACAGCAATATGAGGTCAAATATATCTCCCCATATTTAATATCCTCCTACAGCAATTAACTGATATCGATGTGATATCCAGAATCGTTCCCATCTAGTAAAGTTAATTTGTGAGCCATTCGAAAGAAACACAGTTTGTGTTCACTAGAATAGAATTGAAATGTACAACCTGATTTTTTTGCCAATCGCTTGCAGGGAGTGTCAATTTTTTTTTAACCTGGAACAACAGAACAGGACTACTGAGGTCCTGTGGAAATTTCTTCAGAAGTTGAGATCGATGGCCGGGCTAGCTACGACATTTCCAGGTCAATGCCTTTCGTTGTCAAAGAGATGAGGTACTAACCAAACTTCCTGTGATCATCCATCGATATTCTTTCTTCTAATTACTAGAGACAGATACACGGGCTATAAAGACTGTACGCACTTCCATCACGAGAGGGACCGGAGAGAACAAGATCAATGTTCAACAAGGACTCGAACATTTCTACTACTCTACTTTCATAATGTGTGCGGTACGTTCCCAGGTCAATTTTTGCTTGTAGCGTACACCGTGTCTTGGCGTACCATTGCTTGACACAAGTAACCGCATCATCAATCAACAAAGTCAAATTGGCGAGTATCATGGAGCAGCAGCATGCTGCTAGCTAGTATATTAATTGGCGCAGCGCTGGCCGGCATGGCAGCAGGTGGAGTGCCGCAATGAACAAATTTCTCCAGCTTGAGATGTCAAAGCGTAGCGGTAGGAAATCTGACCGAGAAACGCGCATCTGTCGTCATGGTAGGTTTTCTGTTGGAATTTCTAGTGTTGCTTATATTAAGTTAATTTCCAGTTCTGACCAAGACTGACCGAGACAACACCGTGGTTTTTACTGAACTGTAATAAGTCAAACTGATAGCAATGGATAGCGATACCAGTAGGACGGAGTATACACCAGCTTCCACGAAAATGGGACTTCTTTGCACTTGCAGCTTTTCGAACGCTTCAACGGCCTTTTTTTGCTACATTTCTGACATGTGATTTTGTGTGTGGAAACTTGTACATTTTATTCATTTATAGTGTTTACATTTGCATCTAAACAACATCCAAGGCCTTGGATTTATCAAAAAAGAATCTCTCAAAACCACCCACGCATTCAAGTTTCAATCTCTTGAAAAAAAATTGATTTTGGCTTATCTGATTTCAACATAAAATGTCATCGAGATGCTTCTACGATTTTGTTTTTAGACAATCTGAAAAATGACTTGGAAATAGAAGGTAAAGAACCGGCCAGTGCCCCATGATGGGCTAGCTGGCGACAACAGGGAGGCATCACGCCCTTCTCTAGTGGAAAGAGATATTCTTTAGGTACATACAATGGAGAGCGACATGCCGACATCAGCCTTTTAGTTGTGTCGTGTATGATTTTTATCGAGCGCTTGATATGAGATATTTTTCTATATTTCCGGGAAGATGATGAGCCCTGGAAGATCACAGCTCCAGACCTGGCGAGTACGTTGAAGGCAAACATGTTGATGCAGGTGGGAGACGGGGAAGGTTTCATGGTGATGCCTAGGCCTTAGTTTTCTCCAACTTATGTCTTGTTCTGTGATCGTCTCTTAGTTTTTCTGGTCTCGTTTTGTGACAGGCAATAGCTAGTGTGTGGTTGTAAACTGTTATGTGTTATGATCTCTTGGACCTGGAAAGATGTTGAATATTGTAAGTCCGATGGTTTCAGAAATGGAACTGGGGCTAAAGCCCTTTTCTTCTAGTTTTTTTTCTATATTGTACTAGATACCATCTCTTAATCACATATTTTTATTCACAAACACCATTGCTATAGATAAAACAAAGAGATAATGGGTAATACAATTGTATAACTTGTTTCCATTGTCTTTTGGATGACTTGGAGGGCGAAGAAAATGCTGACTTCTCAACCACTGTACATTAGCTAATCCTTTGACTCTAGCACCATGTTAGGAATAAGAAAATAATACTATTGATTTTTCTACCATCAACTAGGATGCCACATCACCTAGCATGTCTACAAGTTTGCTGTTTTTCGGATGCCAATCAACGAAATCATTGCGCCTTTTGGGCTACAATGTATTTCCAGTTGTTTAAAGTTTATTGGTGTTAAGAGATTTATTTGTACCTGGCATTGTTGAGGGGTATTTATTAGTGGACATGTTCTTCTATAATTTGTGATATCACAACAGGGGTGTAAAGTAGATTGTTGTATTAGAGCAAACACACATACATTGGGACCTTCTTTTCTTAGTTGAGCAAAATTATATTTCCTAAGTCAACAATCACAAACGCTAATGCTCTACCAACTGTGATTTGATTATGAGCAGATAATTTTTGAAGTAGAAATTGGACCCTTTTAATTGGCTCTCTTCTAATCGAACGGCAGATTACCTCAACAAAATTTGAACCCTTAATTTGCTTGAATTTATATTCTCCTTGGGCAAAAAATAAACAGAAATAGCAATTTTGGTAATTTGTTTGCCCAATGCGCCTCCCCTGACTAAGGTTTTCTCTATTCCACTCAAAACTCAAAACCCTAACCTAATCAAGATTATCTCCAACAAACAATAAAAAATCTAACTCAAAAAACTAGAAAATATGTTGTATGTTTAAAGAAAAAGTTCGATCGGTCATGGCGTTGCCGCTCAATACTGACTTACAAAAGATTAACTATAGCATTAGGACAGGCTAGCAAGGTCGACGTACGTACCTCGCGGCGAAGTCAAAGCATGCGAATGCGCCGTGTTGATGCAGGACGCGCGCGACCGCCCGAGTGTCGGTGATGATGCCGGTGACGTTGCTGCACGCCGAGAAGGAACCCAGCATGGGTCGGTTTGCGTGCTCGGGCGCGCTGAGCGCGCGCCGGAGCGCGGCGAGGTCGACGAGCCCGTCGTCGCCGGCGCCGACCTCGACGACGTCCGCCAGGCTCTGCCGCCACGACAGTAGGTTGGAGTGGTGCTCGTAGGGCCCCACGAAGACCACCCACCGCTCCTCTGTGCGCATGTGAGCGAGCACCTGCGCCCGCAGAAGCGGCGGCGCGGCCACGCCCATCGTCTCCTGCAGGCGCTTCACCGCCGCCGTGGCGCCGGAGCCACAGAAGAGCAGCGCGTCGTCGGCGCCGGCGCCCATGCACCGCTTGATGTAGTTCGCCGCCGTCTTCACCATCCTCGTCGTCCTGCTCCCGACGTGGCTGTCCTCTGTGTGCGTGTTCCCTGTATACGTACACATCACAGACACGTCGATCATTCTCTTGCACGCTCAATCCACCATGCAAGCTGTACTGTACTATCGCTTATCGAGCCGACCGTAGAAGGGAAGGACTTGTGTAAGGATGTAGTCCTCGATGTAGCGTAGGCTGCGGCCGGAGGCGGTGTGGTCGGCGTAGACGAGGGCGCGGCGGCCGAACGGCGTGTCGAACTCGGCGTCGCGTCCCACGACCTGCGACCGCACCCACTCAACCTTCGCCTCCGCCTCGGCGCTCCGCTCCGACTTGGCGCGCAGCAAGCTCAGCAGCGCCGCCGCCGCCGCCGAAGACTTCTCCTTGTTATCACCGCCGATCGTCGAAGTGGCCTCGCCGCGGCCGGCGGCGTCGTCCGCCATCGCCGCTCGAAGCGACGGCATGCTAAATGATTAAGCTGCTTGCAAATGCGTACGAAATGTTATGGATCGATCGATCGAAGGCGCGTAATATACAATATACACGGTCTTTGTCTTGTGAGCTTATCTAACCTGTTGCATGGGCATGAGCGCGTGACTGGCTGGCCGCCTGGCCGTGCGCATTTATGCAGCTAGTAGCTTGCAGCTTTTTGCTACCACACGCCTACGTGTCCAGGTTTATGTTCACATATTAGAGAAATTTGAAACCATGATCAACTGATTTACAATTTAAAATCGAGTAGGGTGAACAGATGAGATCATACGAGACGACTTGATCTATAAAGATGGTTTATCACTTTATCAGGTCAATGTCGTGGTATGCAAATTGAGGTACCAGTTCATGTGATGAGTTGGTGAGTTGATCTATTAGAGACCTCGTTGCATCAGCTGGAAGAGATTTTAATACACTACATACCCAAGTCGCAGCTTGTAGTTACGTTGGTGTTTTCCATGCTTCCATTTGGTTGGATTTCAGTGTAATTGCATCACAGGTTGACGAAATTTCATCACGGCCAGTTGATCGCCGGCCGGAAAAGAACACGAAAAAACCAGAAAAAACCGAAGAACCAGCGAAAACCAAGAAGAAACCCGGAAAAAACATGACAAATACTGTGGCCGTACCCGCGCTACTGGGCCGAAAGAGTTAGTGCATGCTTTGGGCCATATATAGAGTTTTGTCTCTTCACGGTCCGTGCGGGATATAACTCGGACGCAGCGCACTCCTAGAAATATGAGCTAGTCCCATTTAAAGAGTTTTATTTTGAGTTTCTCCTTTTCTTTCTTCTTCTTTTCTTCTTTTTTCTCTTCCTTATCTTTTCTTTGTCCGTGTTACTTTTTGTGTGTGTTTTTTAACAATTTTTTTGTGACATCTTGGATCAGGGCTCAATAAGATTGATAGGATACGCATATCAACAACTTGCAACTTCTTTTCGGAAGCTCATCTCCAAAACACACCGAGGTTAAGCATGCTTGGCCAATGGCAATTTGAGGATGGATGACCGACCCAGAAGGACTCCCAGGTGCGCATGAGTGAGGACAAAGTGCGCAGAAAAGACATGTGTTGGTTTGTGTGGCCAGTCTAGAAATCGTAGAGAGCTGGGGTAACATCATGGGCGGGCACAAAGCTATTCATGGGTATTCAGCTGAATACCCATTAATTTTGGCTAAAAAAAATCGTGCAGTATTTAGCCACTTAACCTAGCAAATCTAGCTACCTTTCTGGCCTCTCGCTCTAGCTAGGGCAGTGATTGATTCAGTTCCTGAGCCTGCACAAGCAGCGACACCATCGACAGGAGGGGGTACAAGAGGGCTGAGCGACAAGGGCCCGGGGGGTCCTGAATTCATTTTACTTACTCCCTCTGCTCGGATATAATCCACGCTGATTCAACACCAGCTAGTATAGGTTTCATGTATTTCCTGCTTCAACTAAACAAGAACGGAAGTAGAATATATTTATCAATCATTGTGTCATATACTTCTACGTTAAACAAATTGTGAACCTTCACGTTTTAGCATTGAACTTTTTTCCTGGCCTTGAATACCCATTATCAAAAAACTGTGCCCGCCCATGGGTAACATGCACGGCCGGGGGATGTGACATCCTAGCCCAGGGCTCAATAGGATAGATAGGATACTCATATCAACAAGTTGCAACTTCTTTTTTGGAAGATCATCTCCAAAGAACATTGAAGTTAAGCGTGCTTTGCCCGGAGCGATTTGAGGATGTGTGACCGACTAGGAAGTCCTTTCCGGGTGCGTATGAGTGAGGACACCAGGAAGTCCTGGGTGTGCATGATTGAGGACAAAGTGCGCATGATAGACATGTGTTGATTTGTAGGGCAAGTCTAGAAATCCTATAGAGCTGCCAGGGGTAACACGCCCGACCGGGGAATGGCTGGGATGTCAAAATTTTCCACACTATGAAAAAATGTTCATCACACAACAGGTATGCCTCCTTCGTCCAGCCGGGTCGGCATGTGTTTATATAGGTGTGTCGGCGGAGCGCTGAGGTCTCCTCAATCGTCACAGGGAGGTAGCTCGGTCGGAGGGGAGCTTCACGGCCTTAGTGGGGGACGAAGAAGAGGGAACATGCCCGTGGAGAATTTTGGCATGTTTCGGTCGACCTTCGGTTCGCTGGCGCATCTCTTGCTTCCCGTGCTCCCCATTGCCATCCTGACCTTGTATTGCGGCAGCGTTTGCCTGTGAATGGTCGTCATGTGGCATCCAGTGCTCTAATACCACACAAACGGTTAACTGCGAGGTTTCCACGCCATCCAGGTGGTCGTTGCTCGGGTAGGTAGACGCGATGAGCATGGTTGGTAGCCTCACGGCGGTCATATTCATGTCGGCGACAACCTCCCCAAGTCCATGTAAGTTATTTGCTCCGACATTGTCAAATGAATACTAAAATAGCACTATAGAAATTCAAACTTCCTTAATATAGCATTATGTCATTTTTGGTCGAAACAATAATTATTTTGACGCTTAGCAGTTTAGCACCTTGGGATACATAGTCAGTAAGTACTTATTAATGAGCTTTTACAATGGAAACAATCAAAAGAACAAAGAGCGAACAAACCACACACAGGGAACATACGATCTTAACGCGAAAATATCTCTCCAACAAAGAGAGAGAAAAACATGGGTCCCAACCACCAAAAGTTCTCTATCATGAAAGTGTTTACACAACGGAGCGGGTTATCAATAAAGAGATAAACCCTCAGCTGATGCCTTACAACATGTATATATAGATGGAGATAACGATCTATATCACGAGGAGCCTTGTCCCCCTGCCTCCTTTTATATGACACATCTTGAATTTAGCAGCTACTGCAGACATCTACTTCCTTCGATCAGTTAGGCAATTTTTTTTTTGCAAATTTCTTTCCAAAGTAATGCTATCATAATTGGTATATAAAAGTGGCACCGATCAGTCTACTAATTATTACAGGAATTGGAGCAGATGCGGATACAAAGAGAGATTTGACGGCATAGTCTACGGCTCGCAAGGAGGTCTCCCTTGGACCTTGGTGTACCCGATAGCTCACGTCGGCCGTGGCCGTGGAGACACGAAACACCATGCCCCCCCAGAAGAGATGAGAGCATCACTAGTAGAGCCCTCAAAATCTGAACCCTCAAAACCAGTTTGAGGGTCGAGAAAAACGACTTTTGAGGGTCGAAAACAGAGGGCGCAGATCAGTGCGCAAACCAAACCCGTATAACAGAATATTCTGTTATACGGGTTGGGTTTGAGGGCACAGATCTGTGCTCTCTATTTTCGGCCCTCAAAAGCACAACAACACACATTAAAATTATCATCTCATCAACACGTGTGAAAGAAACTTGCCAATAAGTATAAATGATGCATGGTTTATAGTTTTACATCACATAATCATCATCTGCTTCTTCTCCTTGGCACCACCACTAAAAAGTTGAACCTCGGAACCACCACCACCATCAAGCACTGGTGGAGTTGTACAAACCTCCATCGCCACCACCACTCATCGGAGACTCACCTCAGAGAGTAGAGGACGCACCCGCACCACGCAGTAGCCGTTTCCTCTCCATGATGTCCGCTTTGATTTCATTCCACCACATCAATTGGTCTTCATCCACGTCTTTTTTGACATCATCATGTGCTCCTTCTCCTCGGCCATGAGATCCTTCCATGCCTTGGCTTATTTGATCTTGATCATCCTCTCCTCCAAGTCAGCCTTGCGCTTGGCATCTTCTCTCCGAGCTTCCAACTTTGCAAGATTCACCTCTTTCTTCTTTCGGTGGTAATGAGCTTTGTATCCAATGGCTTCATTGTCAATGTCTCCTTTGCCTTGATACATTGTTCAATCTTCTCCCTCAAGATTGATGCCTCGACCTCCATCTTCATCCTTTCCTTTGGCTTCTTGTTTCCCTCAGGCTTGCATTGGTTCCTTCCTTCTTGGGTGGGTGCCCACCGGTGCAGGAGTCGCCATCACCTGGTAGCCCGCACTCTGCCTCTTCTGCCCAATGTGGGTCACCATCACAATCACCGCAACATCGACGGTGGTTGGGGCGGCTCCCGTGGCAGTGGCGGTGGCGGGAGAAGGAGGAGGTGGTGTAGCGGCGGTAGGTGAAACAACGGCCGGCTCGGGGGTCGGCGGAGGCGGGGCCGACTCCATGGCGCGTGGAGGTAGAATACCGGCGGCGCGCGGGAGGAGGAGGAGGCGCAGTAATTTTCGTCGCGCGCAAAGCCACGCCCAAATACGGGTGGACTCGTTTTTTGCCTCCCAACCCCCACTAGAACAGGTTGAGCCTTAGATCTGAGCCAAACGCTCAATTTTTTTTACGGGTTTGAAGATTTGAGGGTATTGATCTTCGTCATTTGCAGACTCAAAACTATAAAAAAGCGGTTAATATAACGGTTCAACCCTTTTAAGGCTACTTCTAGTGGAACTCTGAGTGTGGCGTGCGGGAGATAGGGAGAAGATTGGGTGCGAGAAATATAGGAGAGGCAGTGAGGCCCATCATTGGCAAGTCGCGACGCCACCGTTCCCACGCCAACACCAGTCGTTGAGTACGGAATTTCGATGGTGGAACCCGCATGCGAGGATGTGCCGTGACGAGGTCTAGTACCTGATCATTAAGGCGCTGCAAAATCCGCACCAACATTGCTTGCGCACTCCGATTGCTCTCCTCCAGTGCCATGAGCACTTGCTTGGTCTGCCCTGAAGGCTTATGCGGCACCGTTGCCACTACCCACTAGCTCCAAGCATATCAAACCGGCTAGGGATTTTGCGGGATCTCACTGAAGTGATTTCCCACCTTCCGCACGGATTTGCAGATCAATCCTGAGAGTATGTAGAGCACCAGTCGCGTGAAAAAATTTCGGCAAGAATTAGTGACTCTAGGTTCCAAATTTTCATCACCCACCCTGATTTTCGGACGAATATCGGACGGAATCGGAGGTATCAAATAAGAAGAGCAAGCGAGAGATATGGAAATAGATGGAGAAAGAGAAGCTTCGAGTTCAAAACTCTATTTCAGTTCATGTTTGATAAGGAGTTCTGTTCTGGCTTATAACGACGCCCGCGACACACAATTGGCTTACAAGGCCCACACCTGGCCTAACACTCTGGCCTTTATTTTAAACATAAGGTCTATGGCTTGGCTTTATATATAAAGCCATCACGGGAACATGCACGATTACAACACACTCAAGTTTGGCACCCAAAGATCCAACAACACACCCACATCACACTCCAAACATACACGAATGGAGATAGTCATCCACACACCCAAGACGATACAAAGAGCAAGACTAGAAATTATGGCGCCATAGCATCTTGTCCTCCCACCTCATCCTTGCGTGGAGCCTCCTAACCCCATCCCACACCTCGTCCCTCCGTCTGACCAGAACCCTCCAGCTCTGCATATAGATAGACATTTTGTATAGGGCATCATTTGGGTTCGAGATCATCTTCCCTTCCATAGCTAGCTTGTTACAAATGTTTTAAAGCGTCCAGCATAAAGCCATAAAAGTAAACCATGCTAGCCTACGCAAGAGGACCGAGAGACCTTGGGCAAGGTTGACAAAGTCCACAACCCCTGTCGGGTTCTAGTTACATGAGAGGAGTTCCCTCACTCTTGCCCCCATGAAACGAGTAAGGTGGCATCGGAAAAAGATGTGGTCGCCATCCCCCAGCTCGCCACACAACTCTCAACTACCATATGAGGGGCCATTCCTCCTATCCACAAGATCCGCCGATGGAGTCTCCCCCGGATCAGCTGCCAAAAGAAAGACTCTGATCTTAGGGAGAACCCTAGTGCGTCAAACCTCCTTGAAGTAAGTGACCATAGCCCCCTGTGACAGTCTAAGATACATGGAATGAGCAGAGTACACACCCGACGGCTCCAAAGCCCAGGAAATCTGGTCCTCCCCCGTCTGCGCTGGATGTAGATCAAAGATCATGCATAGCTTCTCCCACTCCACCGTCTCCTCCACCCCGAAGGTCCTCCAAAATTGATTATCACAACAAGCAAATAATATTTGAAAGAGCTGGTGCAGAGGGTTCCTATAGTAGTTCCCCTCAATTATATGTCACCAAATCAAATTTTATAATGTTTGTTGAAAAATTTCAGAAAAGGAAGATGGATAACCACAACTTTGGAGAAGTGTTTGAAAGAGAGACGACGAGCACGGGGAGGCCCTCAAGGTCATCCACTCGATTCAGGCAATCCTATAATGAGGACCTCATTGCACCGAGCTTCGCACCCGAAGAGGACAATGGAGTCCCTAACGCTTCATCCTTTCCATGTTATGACTTTTTGAGTAATGCAGGGTTGTTGGATGATTTCTTGACCCTCGTCGGTAAGGCAGGCTTAACCACCTACATGGGAGATGAGAGTGAGCAATACTACATGCTCAATAAAATCTTTGTGGAGAGCTTCAAGTTCAACAACAAGCACTATCACCCGACAGTTGCATTCAAGATCTATGGTAAACCTATTACTATGAAGTTGGAAGATTTTTGTGCTGCATTGGATATTGCCCTCGTAGGTACAACGAAAGAAGATCGAGGACAACCCCAAGGAATTGCTGGAGCTCTATCGAGGAATCACCAATGATGATTGTCGCACCATTCAGCGTGGCAAGATAAGAAACATTCAACTCCCCGCCATTAAGTATTTTACTTATTACATTGCTACTAGCATTCTTGGTAGGGAGAACACTAGTAATATTTCTAGCTATCATCTTGCTTTCTTAATTGCTGCACTCACTGGGGACACGCCTTATCATCTTGGTGCTCTTGTTGCTCGCCGCTTGTCTAACAAGGGGCCTATATTTGGAGGAATTATTGCATCGCGCATTTTAGCATATCTAGATCTTCCTCTTAACCCTACTGATGTGAAAATAACTGATATGAGGCTTGATATTGCTGCTATAAAGAGTCATCAATTTGTTACAGCTGACTCTAGTTTAGATAATATTGTCTATAGAATGTTGTTTGCTGACGGGGAAGAGAGGGAAATCCTTTTGCCGCAGCCAGATTTGTTCAGTATTGACAGGAAACCATGGTCGCGCTCTAAGGAGGAGGTGGATGAGCAATTGAAGATACAAGGCTTCCACCAGCAGCATGACTCCGAGGACGCCGAGCCCTCCTACGACTACACCGTCACGTATCCGGGTGCTTCTTCCAAGCACATACCCGGAATATGATCCATCTTCGTCGTACTACGGAGGTGCTACTTCATGGGCACCATGGGATTGATCTCCACTTAGGCCAAAAGCCTAAGCTTGGGGGGAGGTATACCGGCATCACTCATTCTTTGCATATTATGGTTGCTGGATACTTGTATATACTTGTTTAGTTTCTTGGAGTGGTTTTCTAAAAAAAAGGAAGATGATATTTGGGGAAGTGCTGATTGAAAACAGATTCTGGACTGTTACCAAAAAAATTCCCAAAAACAGCCAGGACGTTATTTTGCGAAGCCAATTTTTGTGCATGTTCCCCGGGTTGTTATCTAACTTTCATTAGTTGAACACTTTTCGAGCTGAGCAGCGGAAGAATTTCTTAAAAATCGATTACTGTACTGCTGTCAAGTTTGACGAATTTCTGCTGCTTTGTGTTTATGTGACTCTTTTAGTTTTCATTTTCTTGTTTTTGCTTTGTTTCTTTCCTAAAACACAAAAAGACCAAAAATATTTCTGTTTTTTCTCTTCACCACTTGTTTATTTTAGTTTCTTGCTTTTATTTTGCTTTGTTTGCTATCGTTGGTTTGCTATAAGAAAATCCAAAAAGATTTTGCTTTGTTTGCTTGTTTCCTTTTGTTTTTGTTTCCAATTCGAAAACACCAAAAATATTTGCTGTTCTTCTTTGGTTTTGTAAAGTTCATTATGAGTTCAATGGTCTTCGGTGGCTGGAGCGTGATTTTCATTCCATATTATTCAAGCTACACAAGTGAAAAGGCAATCATGACGATATGAGTTCAATGGTCTTCGGTGGCTGGAGCGTGATTTTCATTCCATATTATTCAAGCTACACAAGTGAAAAGGCAATCATGACGATATACGACAATCTGATTGTGGTGAGAGGCTGGTATGAACTCTATTTGTTTTCATTTTTGTACATATACTCATCCATGTGAGCATGCTTAGTTGGTTCATGTGAGGTATATGTCATTTAAGAAAGTCTAGTAGTTCATGATCTCTCATGATTAGCTCCAATTTATTAATATGAGTAGCATGTCATAAATAGTTGCTTGCATTGCTTTATTCATAGATAGGTATGACATTGTGGTATCCTCCTCTGAATAATTCTCTTGAATCAACTTGGCACATGCTCACGCATGCATATGACTAAACAAAATGTCAATTAAGCCTCGATGATTTACTTTACCTAAGAGTTCTTGTATCACTTTTATGCCTCTGTTAATTTATTTTGTCGCAAGCATGATTATGACGATTCATTGCTCTCTTGATTGTCGCTTCCCGGTCTATTGCTAGCCTTCACTTGTACCGAGCGGGAACGCTGCTCGTGCTTCCAAACACCCGAAAACCAAGTTATTCCAAAGTGTCCACCATAAATACCTATGCATGGCATTTCAAACCATTCCAAGTAAATTCTCATGTGCTACCTTTAAACCTTCAAAATGCTTCTCAATTTGTGTCAATGTTTTATAGCTCATGAGGAAATATGTGGTGTTTATCTTTCGGTCTTGTCATTTACTCTTGATGGACTTTCATAATGGACTAGTGGCACATCCGCTTATCCAATAATTTTGCAAAAAGAGCTGGCAACGGGGTTCCCGGCCCCAATTAATCAACTTTCATTAATAATTCTCTTCACATGTTTTGCCCTGATTTATCAGTAAGCAACTTAAATTGCAAATAGACACTCCTCCATGGTATGAGATTGTTGGAAGGCACCCGAGGATTCGGTTAGCTATGGCTTGTGTAAGCAAAGGTTGGGAGGAGTGTCATCCATAATAAAACTAAAGTACGTGTGTAAACAAAAGAGAAGAGGGATGATTTACCTTGCTGGTAGAGATAACGTCCTTCATGGGAGCCGCTCTTGAAAGTCTGGTTGACGAGGTAGTTAGAGTACCCATTATCATTCGTTGACAACAACAAACACCTCTCAAGATAATTTTATTCCTGTTTTACAAATGAAAAGCTCTAGCACATGTTAATCCCTGCTTCCCTCTGCGAAGGGTCAATCTTTTACTTTTACATTGAGTCTCCATCCTTTCTTTGAGCACCTTCTTGAGAGCACAACTGTCATTCTTAGTATAATATGCTTGTCCCAAAATGTGATTAACTGTGGTATAACTTTGATTCTTTTATCTTTGATGATCTCTACTTCCAGTTTTCCCATGAACCTCAAAGGTGCCCAAGCATTTATGTTTTGCTGTACAATTACGGGCAAGCGAGATACCACTTTATCATATCCTTCTATGAACATTGCAATCCTGCTGATAGACATGATTCATGATGCTCATTATTAATTTGTTGGTACCTTTTCCATGATTGACATAGCTATTAGATGATTTTATTTGCATGTACCTTATTATGAACTGCTTAAGTACTTGCCATATCATGAGAATATTTACATCATATGAACAAATGTGTTCGTGAAAGTTCTTTTATCGCACTCAGTTGTTAACTGAATTGCTTGAGGACAAGCAATAAGCTAAGCTTGGGGGAGTTGATACGTCCAAAACGTATCTACTTTCCCGAACACTTTTGCTATTGTTTTGCCTCTAATTTGTGTATTTTGGATGCAACTAACACGGACTAACGCTGTTTTCAGCAGAATTGCTCGGTGTCTCGTTTTTGTGCGTAAATCCAACTTTCAGGAAAATCCTCGGAATTTATGCGAAAGGTCTTATTTTTCCGGAAGATTGACGGAGCCAGAAGGGCAAGCCAGGTGGAGGCCCGAGGGCCCCACACACTAGGCCGGCGCGGCCCAGGAGGGGGGCGCGCCGCCCTATTGTGTGGCCGCCTCGGCTGGCCCCCGACGCCCTCCTTCGGACTACTTAACGCCTTCGACCTAAAAACACATGGGGGGTTAGAAGAAATCGCCAGAAACCATCCAGTACGCCGCCACCGTCGCGAAACTCCGTCTCGGGACCACAAACTCCGTTCTGGCACTCCGCCGGGACGGGGAATTGGAGGAGATCATCGCCATCATCACCACCGACGCCTCTCCATCGACCAGCCATGTTTCCCCATCCATGTGTGAGTAATTCCCCCGCTGTAGGCTGAAGGGGATGGTAGGGATTGGATGAGATTGGTCATGTAATAGCATAAGATTGTTAGGGCATAGTGCCTAGTGTCCGTAATTGGTACTTTTATGATATTGTTGCAACTTGTTATGCTTAATGCTTGTCACTAGGGCCCGAGTGCCATGATTTCAGATCTGAACATGTTATCGATTCATGATGATATTCATTGCTTTATGATCTTACCTGCAAGTTGTATACACGTATTGTTGTCCGGAACCCGAGGCCCCAAAGTGACGAAATTGGGACAACCGAAGGGGAAGGCAGTGATATGAGGATCACATGTGTTCACGGAGTGTTAATGCTTTGCTCCGGTGCTCTATTAAAAGGAGTGCCTTAATTTCCGAGTAGATTCCCTAGAGGCCCGGCCTGCCACCGGTCGGTAGGACAAAAGATGTTGTGCAAGTTTCTTATTGCGAGCACGTACGACTAAATATGGAACACATGCATATTGATTGATTAGTACTTGGATACCGTTTTATTATTATCTGCAGATGCCCTGCTTTGATTGTTACATGAGTTTCTCTCATCCATGCAACGGCCGTTCATCCATCCCTGTGCCTACAGTATTTTAATCATGCTGTTTACTATAATCACTACTGCTGTCTTTGTTACTCTGCTGCTGTTATTTCACTATCGCTACTTGCTATAAAGCTGTTACTACTCGATAAACTCTTGCGAGCAAGCTCGTTTCCAGTGCGGCTTAATTGACAACTCCGCTGTTAAGGCTTTCAAGTATTCTTTGTCTCCCCTTGTGTCGAATCAATAAATTGGGTTTTACTTCCCTCGAAGACTGTTGCGATCCCCTATACTTGTGGGTCATCATCCACCATGTGGTATTTTCGTTTATTTCCCACCTGTTCCCAAAAGAAGCGGGATCTCGACGTATTCATCGCCCCATGCGTAGAATCGTAGAGGAGGTAGAGACCCATGGTGAACATCGGCAGGCTCGAGAAGCACTAGTTCGTCAATTCCAATCTCCCTGCCGTAGCCAGGAATAGACGCTGCCATGGGTCCACCCTATGTCCTACCTTCTTCGTAAGGAACATCCAGTCCGCCACTGATAGCCGTTTGTCACACACCAGCAAACCCAGGTGTTGTGGGTATACTTTATGGGTATGCCAACGACATGGTCTAGATCTGGCAAGCCCGGGTGGCCCACAAATGGTGGTGGTGGCTTATGGCCCACCGGGCGGCCCAGTTGTTGTTAATAGAAGATGGATGAAGTCCAGTCTAGGAACAGGAGTCGGATCCCAACCAACCTATGCAAGTAGGCGGATCCATGGAAGCCCATGAAGTATCTGAATCCATGGCGGCAAGCTAGATCTAGGTGGATTATTGACATGCACGACAATGCATATTCCGTAGTTAGGCATCTTGTATTCCGGCTAGGACTCTCCGCAGAAAACCTAGATCCGGACGCCTTTATAAGCCGGATCGTGGGAGCCCTAGAGGCAGAACCACAAATCATTGTAACAACGCGAAAGCGCCCAGATAATTCTAGACAAGCAGCAGTAGGCCCTGTCCTCGAGCAGGTGTTCCGAAGCTAGGTAAATCGCATACCACCGTCCCAAGGAATCTCCGCCCAATGGCACCTACTTCTTCTCCCCTCCGTGAGGATCCCTCCTCCGGGATATTGTCGAATAGGCAACGACCCCAGGTAATGTAACAGATAGGCACCCAACTTGTTGTTCTTCAAGCTATTATGGGAGATTCTTAAGGCACCGATACTCCAGATCTTGAATGATTTTTCCCTAGGGAGGGTTGATATTGCTAGGCTGAACTTTGGGATCATTTTCCTCATCCCAAAGGTTAGAGGCGCTGACAGCTGTTGTGGGTATACTTTATGGGTATATCAACGACATGGCCTAGATCCGGCAAGCCCGGGTGGCCCATAGTTGGTGGTGAGGCATGTGGTCCATCGGGCGGCCCAGTTGCTGTAGATCCTGAAGGATGAAGTCTAGCCCAGGAACAGGAAGCCGGATCTCGACCGACCTACGAAGGAGGCCGGATCCGTGACGGCCCATGAAGTATCCGGATCCAGCACGCACTTAGAGGAAGGCGGATCCTTGATGTACACGGCAAGACATTGTACCGTAGTTAGGCAACTTGTATTCCGGTTAGGACTCTCCATGTAAACCCTAGATCCGTGCGCCTATATAAGCCGGATCCTGGGAGCCCTAGAGGCACAACGACAACTCATTGTAACCACGCGAAAGCGCCCAGATAATTCCAGACAAGCAACAGTAGGCCCTGTCATCATGCAGGTGTTCCGAAGCTGGGTAAATCGCGTACCACCGTCCCGTGTGCACTCCGCCCTATGGCCCCTACTTCTTCTCCCCCTCGTGAGGATCCCTCCTCCGAGGTACCATCGATTAGGCAACGACGGTTGGCGCCCACCGTGGGGCTCGCGGCGTCCGGAGGCCGGAACCGGGAGGGTTCCGCCATGGGAAGCTACGACGACACCATCGGCCGTGGGGCGCGTCCTCTACGCCGGAAGTCCGCCGATCGTCCCTCCGGATGAGTGCTGGATTCCGGCTAAGACCGACCCCATCAAGCTCTCCATCGTCCCAGTCGGCGGCATACACATCTTCATCGGGGAAACCGTCGATTCTGACGGAAACCCACTGGTAAGTAACGCTGACGCGACCGCCGCTGAGCAGGACGCAGTCGCGAAGATCCGATCTGAGACGCAGGAACTTCCCAAGGAAGATTCCGCCTTAGATCTGGAAAAATCAAAGCCCACCCAATCCGCCCCTGAGCAGGAGATAAAGGTGGAAGACCAATGCAGATCCGCCTGGGTCTCCCAGGTGTTAGAAAAGCAAAGGTGTCACTTCGTGCACTTCTTGGCCCATACCGCCGAAACCGCCCCTCAAGAAGTCGGAGCTGGTCCCGAGCAGGTAGAGGTCCCGGAAAACAACGCTGCTCCGGATCAGCAAGAGGTTTTCGGAGAAAGTGGATCTCCGGTTGAAGAGTCGATTTTGGGCAACCTAAGCCCAATCTCAGGGGATGCCCCCTCCATGGATACTGAAGAGTTCGATCGCAAGGTGAAGGAATACGGATACGGTGATCAGCCCGAAGTTGAATCCGCCCAGCCTAAACAGGTCCTTGCAACCTGGGCGGCGCTGGATCAACGCGAATCAGAGGATGACAACACCTACTCCGACCCACAGCCTTCCCGTGCAGGATCTCCGCTATCACGGGAGCGTCCGCACAAGGAAGTGCTATCCCCTGAAGAGCTGGTTGAACAAGCAGGCATGGAGGCAATCGCGCACTCGTCTATTCTCAACAAACCAATAACCCCTGACGATGCCGCAAATCCGGAGGCTCTAGAAGCAACAAGACAGGAGATGCTGGCAACAGCCCAGAAGTTCACCAGAACCGCAGCGGCAATGCTGGATGAAAGGAAATAGGCCGCGCACTTCGTGGAAAATTTCCACCAGTGAGAGCTTGAGGTTGACGAACAACTGGTAAAAGTCAAGGAACTGCAGCAACACTGGAAGGACAAGGTCACCGAGCTTCAGCGGGAGGCCGATAAAATCAAGCGGGATGCTATAACTCCCCGCAAGATCACCTTCGCGACCCCCACTGAGAAACAGCCACTCGCAACTCCAAAGGATAATATGAAGAAGGCTGCGGAGATCTTGAAGAAAAAGACCGAGGAGATCGACATCGAATACGTCCGTACGCTCGTTGCCTCAGCAATGAAGCAGCAGAGCAAGGCAGACACTTCGCGCAGGTTGGAATCCAACCCGGAACATTGCGTTTCCACTGCGCAGAAGGACGCACTACAAGGATTTGGGTCTATTGCAACAAAAAAAATTGTCGCAATACACATCGAATTGTGGCAATACGTATCTATTGCCACGAAATGAAATTCGTTGGCAGCCGTTGCGATTGGACACATGGTAATAGGTTATTGCCACAAAAAAGCAATCGTGGCAATAGTGTATGCTATTGCAACAACTTTGTGGGCAGTTGCCACATTTTTACCCGTGGCAACACTAACTTGATGCCACAATTTGATTTGTGGAGATAGCTATAATGCAACATGTAACAAATCGTGGCAACTAATAGCTCGTGGCAATAAATATTTGTGGTAATAACCTATGCCAGCCATGCTCGTTTTGTGGCACATACCCTTTCATGGCGATAGTCAATCGTGGCAAGAAACTATAGCAACAATCCTTGTTTTTGTGGCCTTAGGAATTTTGCCACTTATAGCAACAAACATTGTAGTCGTTGTAATAGGAAATTGCAACATACTCATATTGGTGTTGATAAATAGTTATCACAACGGGCAAAATGTTTGCACCGAGAAACTATTGCGACAATTTAAATTTTTTTGCGGCAATACTCTATTTCAACAAAACTTAGTTTCATGGAACCAAATCATTAGCTATCACAAGGGGCAAAAAAATTGTAGCGAGAAGCAACTGCGACCACAACCAATACTAGCTTGCATTAATTCTCGCACATACGGACTATTTATCCCTTCTCAGCATGATATAACATACACTAAATTTAGAAACTGGTAGCTAAAAGGTGCATATGTCCAATGAAACATAAGTTACAGGAAACATCTATTTGATGCGAAATGATAGATACTTGGTGCTTGGTGGTGTACATGCTGAAACACAAATTTTGCACGAACACCTGCATACAAACAGAACATACAAATATGATACTGAAAACACACATGGTTCTAGATCAATGGTTGCACTAGTGTTCACACATCACATGCAAAAAACATAAATGACTTGCAGTATGCAGAAGAAAACTCTACTACTAAGAGATAACCGAATTAGCCTATGAAAAAGAACCGGACAAATTTTTTAGTATTTCACAGCTGCATTGAAGTACATGAATTTCTTTATCTCACAAAGCAATCAGAGCCTTGTAATGATCAAGCTGCCATACTACTGAGAAAGCTACAAATATTACATTTTAAGAACCTAGAATCTCAAAGAGAAACGATGGTGAAAGAAGTGAGGAACTAACCTCCACTTGAAAGGGCATGAAGATGGCAAATCCTTCTCTCGTTGTCTCCGAGTTGATGCATAACTGATAGGAACCAGGATATCATTTGCATACTATAGGTACAAGACCTCCAGGCCCGAATACTGATATGTCCTCATTCAAATTAGCAGTAGCTCTTGAAGCAAGCATCTCCATGTTCTCTTCAGCTAATTACGTAGACCCTATCAATATACTGAAATTTTAACATTTAGCACCCTGCAACTGTAAACAAGCATGCGAGCATGAACATTCAAGTGCAAAATCTTTTATTTACATCCCAACTGCAAACTATGGTATAGTTATCTTTGGCATCCATCTTTTCTTTTCTAACTTAGACAACAAAACTTCAATTAATTTATAACAAAATTTACCAAAGGCAGGGTACTGAAATTATCCTCAGCTTATGAGACACTCAAAACTAAAAACAGTACTGCATTAATTACCTCGAGCATACCTGCTGTACACCTGCTCCTGATAGGATCAGGCATAAACAACATCCACTTGATACATGCATCACACTAGATCTAGTGTGGACCAACCTCGTTTCAAAGTTGGATTACCTCTTTAAGTAGTTTTGCAGTCTTGCATATTTAAATGTGATACAGCTTTGGCAGAGAGAACAATATGTGGTGAATTTCCAGAGTAGAACAAATGTGATCGTTGAAGAATGAAATTGGAAGTTTGGATCTGGCTTGAAATATCTGTAAAAATGTGTACAACTCTCAGTACCCACTTAAAAATACTTCATTCTACAGGTATAAAGGTAGGAGTTCTGGGACTGGCCAAAATATATGCCGGTAAAGGAAACATACAATGCAAGAATATACAACTTTCCTTAGTTTTCTATGTTTATTTATGTTAAACATAACCATCTGGGCTGCCTTTACTATATGACAGTATCAACACTCCATAACTTTGGATTACTGGAACTTAAGTTGACTTTTTGTTACTTACAACTACTATGTAGCCAGGTTCCATTAATTCAACGATTAACAGAATTGATAAGCATGTGTATTCTTTCTCATTTTCCTATGAACATAAGTATATGCACTTGAAGATAAAATATCAACTCTGTCTAAAATGCATCAGCAGGTTAGTTGCAACGATTGTAACTAGTATGCAGAATTATGTTGACTTAAACAAATCATTCAGATAGTAAAGTTCCCTTCACGAGCATCTGCTCTGTCTCTTTGTTTTCCTAGAGCTGATATACAGGCCTCAACTCTTTAGCTATACAATTTAAATGACATAGGATAGCATAAGGACTGAAACAAATATCCTCCATCGATACTGTCTATTTCAAGACTGCTGCCAGCTAAACACAATACCAGATTGGTGGTAAACTGCATCTCAACCTCATCTACGGACAGTTGGAAAGAACAAAACATCACACCTGCATTATTTCTGCAGTACACCTACACCAAAGCCAGATACAGTGCATGGGAACTGCATGTAAAACTATCAACTAGGATAAAAAAAATTGCTACGAGAGTCACCGTTTGTGGCTTCGGACAGATGGACTCCTGTGGTTAAGTATCAATTCAACGGAGGTAAATGAAATATATCTCAACAGCAACGATTTAGTGGGAGGATTCACGAAAGGGCCGTGTCAAGACGACTACATGGCGCTACAATGTTCAGAGCACTTCTTCCCCAATAACGGAGGCCACAGACCAATCAAATCTAGTCTAGTAAGAACCAGAACTACCACGTGGTGAGAGATACATGCAAAGGGGTCGAGAGAGCTAACCATGGGCGGATATGACGACGGGCCACCAAACCAAGGGCGCCGCGATTGGTTCAGCGGCGGCGACGCGTCGGAACCAGCACAGGCGGCGGCGCAGGTTCAGCATGCCGGGGCGCCGTGAAGGATTGAGTGCCGGCGGCGCACCGAAGTCAGCACAGGTGGCGACTCCATGGATTCAGCAGGCGCGCCGCGGCGGATTCACCACAGCGGACGACGCGGCCATGGCGATTGCGTTCGGGGAGGGCAAGCCGGGGAGGAGGGCGGGCAGATCAAAGAAAAGCAAGGAAATTTAGCGGCGGCGAGGTGATGGAAGGAGGGGATCCGGAGATGATTTTGGCGGCCGTGGGCGGGCATCCGGAGATGATTTTGACGGCCTCGAGCGGGAGGAGAGAAGGGGAATGGGCTCGGACCGAAACTTGGCGAAATTTTCCACTTGGCGCGCCCATTTTTTTGAACATTTCGACAAGTGGGCCTAGAAGAGCACTGCTGAAATAATAAGGCGCGGTTTACTTGGGCAACAGTCGAACTTTCTTTTTGCGAAAGGCAACAGTGAAATAGAAAGAATGGACGTCTCTTTACCTAGAGCATACATAAAGACTCCAAGTAATTTTTTTTTTTACTTTTTTTTCACTCAGTTCTTTTTTACCTAGATTTTACTATTTATTTGTTTTTAACCCTATAAGGATAAAATTTAGCTCTACGTAAATGTTATAGTTCTAGGTAAATTGTAGATTTTTAGTAGTGCAGGCAGGCACAGTTTCTTTCATGCAGGGTTGGGCAGGCCCGCGTGCCTCACTCCAGAATATAGCATGGTCCGTCAGTATTCCATATTTGGCCTAGCGGCATGAAAGCCCTTTTGGTTCGAGCTCGAAGCCATTGATCTTGTTCAAAAGACAAGTGAGACTCAAATCTATCACCAATTGGAACCTGGTGAACTGGTGGGTGAACTACTGTTCTTGCTTGCCGAATAGGGTTAGAACCCTGCATGTTTTGAGTTTCCATGTAATACCTCTATAAATCGTGAGAAAAAAGTATAATAAATAAAGAAAAAAACGTAGAGAATATTGTTGCAGTATCTTGCTCCTTGTTCCCAACACTAGGGGATTGTTGCAATATCTTATACATATTACCATGGATGCATAATTTGCCGCAATATGTAATACTTATTGCAACACAATGAAGTTGAGGCAAAACAAAAAACTCGTCCTATTACAACCAATACATATTTTGTCGCAATAGGAAGCTATTTTTTGCAACAATATCTATAACTAGCACCACATGTCGAAATTGTTGAACTATATGTCCAAATATTACCACAAAGATTTATTTTGTTGCAATACCTACTCTCTATTGCAACAAAATGACTAATTCACGCAACGCAGCGTAATTGTCGCAATATCGGTACCATATTACAACGATGATGCAACTTGTGGTAATACGTGGCTTCTATTGCAACAAAAAAATTACTTAGCGCGACGAAACGAAACTGTGGCAATATATGGAGCCTATTACCACGAACTAGAATTTTGTGGTAATATCGCATTTTATTGCAACAAAAGATGGCCGTTGCAAATTTTATTGTTGCAATAGATGGGAATCCTTGTAGTGACGCGTACGACAATCGCCGTCACGATGACGAATCACGAACTGGATCCTCGGAACGCAGAAGGAAAACCAGAGAACACCCAAATCCAATCCCCGTACCATCAAAGACACCTCCGTCAGATCCAAGAAAGGGAAAGGATGCGATGTACACTGGTAGGAACAAGTACCGGAATCCCTCTCCTCCACCCAACGGGTACCCGTGTCCTCCGCCTCCTCGCCGCCGTAGTCCAGTCGGAAACACCCGACCACATGGTCCAGGTGGAATTAACATCCGCGACAACGTGCCGCCTCCGAGGAACAGAGAGCGTACGCCGTAACCTCGCCGGAGCCGGAACAATGATCGTGAGCCTGAGCCCAGGAGGAGTCGGAACGAAGAGCGCGACCCGGAGCCTCGCAGAAGCCGGAACGATGAAGGCAACCAGCACCATGGTGAAGGCAGCCATCGAAGCCGGAGTCAACATCGCGAGGGACGGGGAGACTCGAACGACGGAAGCAAGAGGTCACATCGGCCCCCTCGCAGGTCTCCTTCACCACCACCCAGCGGTGGAGGCGGAGGAGGAGGCGGAGGCGGTGGCCGGAGATCTCGCTCTCGTTCAAAATCCCCCCGCCACGGCTCGCGTGACGCGCGGGAACGTCTCAACGAATACGGAACCGATTACATAGGCCCAAAGTGCTTCGGCGGGATGATTCGAGAGGAACCAACGCCAAGGATGAACCTCAAGCTACCCGGAAACCTGAAGACCTATGATGGCACCGAAAGGCCGGATACCTGGATCGAGGATTACTATAATGTAGTAACCTTTGCCGGAGGAACCCCTAATATCGCTGCCGCATGCTTCGGTTGTACCTTGTAGGTCCAGCCCGGATCCGGCTCGGCGACCTCGAGAAGAATTCTATATTTTGCTGGTTCGACCTGAAGACCGCCTTCGAAAAGCACTTCAGGGGCACCTACAAAAGACCTGCCACAACAAGCGACTTACAGGCATGTATCCAGAAAAAGGGAGAAACATCAAGGAACTTCCTCACATGATGGTTGGCATGCAGAAACGAGTGCGAAAACGTCGACAACCGCACAGCAATGCACGCCTTCATTGGTGGCTTGCAGCGAGGAGGACTGCTGCGACACAAGCTAACTTGCTTGGTCAATGCAAACAAGCCGACGTTGGATGACATGATCACCATCGCCAGCGATCATACTGCCACCGATGACGACGCAGGCGGAGATCTAGCAGCTACAGCAATTCCCCTGCACCAGCAAAAGAAGAACCGTGACAACGGTAACACCAGCGGCAATAAGCGGAAAAACCCACCTGATGACCAGAAGAGTGGCGGATCCGAGATGGTCGCCATGGCCTTTCAGCGCGGAGGTCAAGGAGGCGGAAGAGGCCGCGGTCGCGGAGGCGGAGCCGACAGGGGCCAGCAGCGAAGTGACGAGGTCACCGCAGTCGGATCCCGCGCCCCCCAAACCTACGAGGAATACAGAGACATGCCCTGCCTGGCCCATCTGGATCCGGCTACGGGGAAGTCCACTCACACTAACCGCAAGCGCAAGTGGGTCAACGATCCGAAAAACGACCCGGAAGCGAGGATACAAGCGAGCCCGGAAGCACCGCCCACGCGGCAAAGGAGGCAAGGGCAAGAACAAGGACAATGAGGAGGACTGTTCCGAGGCGATGGACGAGGATGATAACTCGCCGGATCCCAAAGTCGGGTCCGCAGGTAAATCCAACCCCTTCGAGAAAAAGAGTGTGGGTGCGTACCACACCTTCCTCGGAACCCCAACGATCCGCGCCACCAAGTCGGCTTTCCGGATCCCGAACGCCACGGTTCCGGCTGTGCCGCAGTATGTCAGGTGGTCGGAAGTCCCGTGCACATTTGATAGGCAGGATCACCCTACCATTGTGCCAAAAGAATGGTACGCCTTGGTTGTAAGTCCCCGCATCGACGGGTATGACTTCTCCAAGTGCCTCATGGATGGCGGAGCCAGCTTGAACATCATGTACCTGGAGACTCGGAGCGGATGAACCTTACCAAGGAGCAGCTTAAGCATAGCACCACCGAATTTCATGGTGTGGTTCCGGGTAAAAGGCGAACTCTCTTGGCAGCATCAGACTTCCCGTGGCCTTCGGCGACATCAACAATTTTCGCGAAGAGATGATCACGTTTGAGGTCGTGCCCTTCAAGAGCTCCTACCACGCCATCTTCGGCAGGCCCACCTACCACAAGTTCCACGCAAGAGCGTGCTACATCTACAACAAGCTCAAGATTCCGGGTCCAAATGATATTATTACCGTATCCGGAGACTACAAGAAGGCTCATGAGTGCGAGTTAGGCGAAGCCGCCTTCGCAGAGTCTGTGATATCCGGAGAGGAGCTGCAAGGCTACAGAGCCGCGGTGGATCCGACTGAGATGCAGACGACCAAGAAGCAGATCTCCGAACAGAAAAACTCCTTCAAGGCCGCGATAGAGACCAAGAAAGTCAACTTCAAGGAAGATGACGCTACCAAGCAGGTCTCGGTCGGAGCCAACATGGACCCCAAATAGGAAGACGCGCTCGTCGAGTTCCTCCGCGCTAACATGGACATCTTCGCATGGCAACCTTCTGACATGTCCGGAGTACCAAGGGAACTCGCCGAGCACTACCTCAACATAAACCCGGGGGCTAAACCGGTGAAGCAAGCTATGCGACGCTTTGGAGATAAGAAGCGCCGCGCCATAGGAATGGAATTAGCAAAGCTACTAGAGGCAGGTTTTGTAATAGAAGTAATCCACACTGATTGGGTCGCAAATCCCGTCCTTGTACCCAAAAAGAATTCTGAAATACTAAGAATGTGCATCGATTACTCCGGCTTGAACAAGCATTGTCCGAAGGATCCGTTTCCCCTGCCGCGCATTGACCAAGTCATTGATTCGACGGCGAGGGCGGAACTTCTGTGTTTTCTTGACGCATATTCCGGGTATCATCAGATCCGGATGAAGAAGTCCGACCAGAAGGCGACCTTGTTCATCACCCCATTTGGCACTTACTGCTATGTTACTATGCCTTTTGGCTTGAAAAACGCAGGTGCCACCTACCAGCGTACGATGCAGCGGTGCTTGAAGGACCAAATTGGCCGGAACGTACACGCCTACGTCGACGATATCGCGGTCATGACCCGGAAAGGATCCGACTTGATCAGCGATCTCACAGAAACCTTTGAGAATCTCCGACGGTACAAGATGATGTTAAATCCGCTGAAGTGCGTCTTTGGCGTTCCAGCCGGAAAACTCCTTGGCTTCATTGTCTCTAACAGAGGCATCGAAGTTAACCCGGAGAAAATCAAGGCAATCTTGTGCATTAAAAGGCCAACTTGTCTTAAAGATGTGCAGCGACTAACTGGTTGTGTTGCAGCAATCAGTAGGTTTGTCAGCCGTCTTGGCGAGAAGGCACTACCCCTGTACAAGCTATTGAAAAAGACAGACAAATTTGTTTGGGACGAGGCAGCAGATGCAGCGCTTCAAGGGTTGAAGGAAATACTCACCTCCCCACCCATCCTAGTAGCACCAGGAGAGTCAGAGCCTATGCTCCTTTACCTGGCGGCTACCAACAGAGTCATCAGCCTCGTCATCGTGGTGGAGCGATAGGAAGAAGGACACGAGTACGGAGTCCAAAGACCAGTCTATTACATCAGCGAAGTGCTGACGGAATCCAAACAAAGGTACCCTCACTTTCAGAAGCTAGCCTATGGAGTATTCCTGGGCAGCAGGAAGCTGAGACACTACTTCCAGGAGCATCCAGTAACAGTCGTGAGCAAAGCTCCGCTGTCAACGATTCTCAATAACGCTGACGCAACAGGACGCAAGGCAAAATGGGGTATTGAATTATCCGCCTTCGACATCAACTACAAAACCAGGACCGCGGTCAAATCGCAAATCTTGGCAGATTTTGTTGCAGATTGGACAGAAGCTCCAGATATAAATCTGGAGCCAGAACCAGAGACATGGGTTATGCACTTCGATGGATCCAAGCAGCATCAAGGCTCAGGAGCCGGAGTCACCCTAAAATCCCCAACCGGAGAAGAACTGCAGTACGTGTTGCAGATCCACTTCGAAGCTACAAATAACATGGCGGAATACGAGGCCCTACTACACGGACTGCGCATCGCTAAGGAGATAGGGATCAAGCACATTATTTGCTGCGGAGATTCCGACCTGGTGGCACAGCAAGTAGCTGGAACCTGGAACGCCAGAAACTCCATCATGGCGGCTTACAGAGATGAAGTTGACGAGATCGCCAAGTGCTTCCTCGGATATGAAGTCAAGTACGTCAGGAGAGACGACAACGCAGCGCCAGACATGCTGTCCAAGCTCGGATCCGGCAGAAAACCAATTCCGCCCGGTATTTTCCTGGAGCACCTACGGATACCCTCGGTGAAGGGCGCTAACCCGGAAAACCCAGATGTGGCAGTATCTCCGGCTAGAGAAGTGATGGCTATCATTCCGGCCTGGACGCAGCCTTTCCTGGACTACCTCATCGATCAGAAGTTGCCAGAGGATGAGGTCCTCGCACGACAGATCGTCAGACGAGCAAGATCCTACACAATAGTTGATGGACAGCTCTATAAACGAAGTGCAACGGGGGTATTTCTCAAATGCGTCTCTAATCAAGATGGTATTGAGATTCTCGGAGAGATCCATGTCGGGGATTGCGGGCATCACGCCGCTCCCGGATCACTCGTTGCAAAAGCCTTTCGGCTTGGATTTTACTCGGCTCACAGCTAAAGAAGATGCTTGATAAGTTGGTAAAAACTTGCCGCGGTTGTCGATACTACGCTACTCAACCAAACGCTCCAGCCCAAGAGCTGAAGACCATCCCTATCACCTGGCCGTTTGCGGTCTGGGGGCTTGATATGGTTGGTAAGCTAAAGAAATCATCTCCTGGTGGTTTTGAATACCTCCTGGTAGCTATTGATAAGTTTAGTAAATGGATCGAGGCAAAGCCAGTGAGAAAAGCCGATGGTGCTACGGCACTCAAATTCATCTGCAGCCTCGTAACGAGATTCGGCATCCCGCACAGCATAATCACAGACAATGGCACGAACTTCGCGCAAGGAGAATTGAAGGATTATTGTCATGACGTTGGGATCCGGCTAGACCTGGCATCCGTGGCTCATCCACAGTCCAATGGTCAGGTCGAAAGAGCCAACTGACTCCTTTTATCCGGAATCAAACCACGCCTTGAAGAACCGCTGCGTCGCACAGCCGGAGCCTGGGCAGAGGAGTTGGACTCCGTCCTGTGGAGTTTATGAACTACCCCCAACAGGTCAACAGGATTCACTCCGTTTTTCCTGGTATACGGATCCGAAGCTGTGATCCCCTCCGACATCATCCATGATTCACCGCGAGTCTCCGCCTACAATGAAAAAACTGCTGATGAGGCCAGACAGCTATCTGTGGACTTGATCGAAGAAGCTCGGAATTTAGCAGGCCAACGTTCCACCATTTGCCAGCAGAAACTCCAACGCTACCATAGTCGTCGAGTTCGGAATCGCTCGTTCATGGCCGGAGACTTGGTCCTCCGCCTTCGTCAGGTGAAAGATCATAAGTTGCAATCTCCATGGGAAGGACCCTTCGTCATCAGCAAAGTGCTCCACAACGGATCGTACTACCTCGTCGATTTCCGCGAGCTAAAGGACAGACCTGCCAATTGGTGCCGGAAACGTAAACAGGAGGATCCGGATGACATTTACGATGAAACAGAACGTCCTTGGAACATTGCACAACTACGTCCTTTCCACACTTAGCATAGAATTACATACTTTGTAACAATATTATACATGATCAATGAAATAAAGCTTTTGGTTCACTCTATGAGTCATCTACCTCCTTTACTTGTTCATTTTTAGATCGTGTATGTTTTCCGACTAAAACCGCAGAGCTGGATGTTTCCGCCTAGGCGTGTATGAAAGTTGTGATTTTCAAAAATCGTCCCTTAGGACGTAAGCTTATGTTTTCTGGTGGAACTATTTTCTGTTGCGAATTCGTGGATTCCTAGTAGCGATTGCCGGCACCTTGGCTGGGGGCTTGTTTCCGCGGTTATTGACGGATTGCCATTGGGCTCCGTCGCCGCTGGCGAACGTTTCCGGTTAAAGGTCTTCCGGCTCGCGGAAGGTCAAGCGAGTAAGCCGGAAAAATCAAAATCAGCACTTGCTTTCCAACAAAACGAAACATGCAAATACTATTAAAGGATAGCAGGATAAGTTGTTTCCGCTCATGCATAACTTGTTTCGTCCCTAGCTACTTAAGAATTTAAAGTTATATTACAAACCCTCCGCTGGGGCCAAAATGATGCATTATTTTTCCCGCAGGAACAAAGTTTTCACTCCCCCTTAGCCGGAGAAGTTTTGCCCTTTGGGTCCCCTTCCTCGGCATCCTCGGCCGGAGACGACACGTCCTCATCACTTTCTTCTTCCTCTTCCAAAGCCGCAGCGCCTTCAATGGGTTCCTCTTGGGGAGCATCCTTGGAGCTAGTCCAGGTAAACTGGGTTCCGGATTCCGCAGGTCGCGCCTCCGTGTCGCGCTCCTTCTGAAGTTCGGCTTCCAGGGGCTCGTCCGCAGGAAGCACGACCTTGTCGTAGAATTCTTCATGCCGGATCCTGCGCGCGATGCGGGTGTCATAGCCGCTCACTGCATCCAGGAGCGCACCGACATCTGCATCCGGAGGAACACCTGTGGTCACCTGGTCAAGATCAAGCTCCGAGTTATGCGCTAAGCACATAGTTAAGGTCATCGCAGCTGCGCCTCGGGCTGATGATGCTTGTAGATCCGTCACTAGCTCCGGAAGAACGTCCATCTTTTTAATAAGTTTGCGAACGTTGCAAGTGCGACTCCTCTTGATGGATAAGTTGTAGCATATCTTTCGGGAGGCAGAGATGAGATCTTTGCAATCATCGCCTGCGAGTTGAAGGAGGTCGTCTCGGGGGAACAGATTCCGACGTTTTTCCGGATATCCAAGCGGCTCTGCACGAGATCATCATATATAAGTATGCAGATTGAGCACAAAAAAAAGGGAGCAAACATCTAGATAAGGTTCCGGTATAGTACCCAGGATGTTTTCGTTGAGCAAGTCCCAGTGATGTTCCGCGGTTCCCATATATTTCTGGAGCCCATTGAGTTCTTTCTGCTGCCTCTTGATGGTCTCGCTGTCAGCGTTTCTCTTCAACACAAATTCGCCCTTCTCCCTGGTATGTTCGGAGTTTTTCTCCGCCAGCAGTTTCTCGGCCTGCTCCCTTTTTTGTTCCGCCTCCATTAGTTTCATTTCCAATTCTTGGTACGAGGAGCGCAGGTTCTCAAGTTCCGAGGAGGCTGTGACAAGGGAAGAGGATGCGCCTATAAGAACATAAGTCAAAAACAAGTTCAAAATCGGAACGTGAATTAATGACAAGAAAAGGGCGGAAACCAACCTTGAGCATCCGCAAGTTGTTTGTTCAGTTCTGCATTTGCATTTTTCAGAGTCCGGATATTTTCCGCCTGACTTAGGGTAACGCGACGCTGAAGGGCAATATTCTTGTGCAGCTCGTAATGCAGCGCCTGCTGTTCCTGTAAAATATAAGACATAGCAGGAGTAAACATTCCGCCTGTAACAGTGGGTTCCTTCGAAGCATTATCGCCGGAACCTTTCCGCCATAATGCTTGGGGGCTACTGCTTCAATTTGAAAATCTTTCCAGAAGTAATCTTTGTCTAAGCATTTAAGCGCTAACTTGTATTTACGTTTCCGCCTACATGCTTGGGGGCTACTGGGGAGTACCTTTTGCTTGCAGATGAGTTTGTCGAGGAACTGGCCGACGTCCTTCTTGAAGTCCTGAATCTCCGATGTGGCGACATCAGGTTTCCCCCAGGCGTTGTTCAGCATGGCGTTGAGCAAGTCTTGTTCAAGCTCCCATTTCTCCGCCTCAATAAGTTTGTTGAAAAACTTCGTCGCGTATGCCTTGGGGGTGGAAGTGAGGTCAGTCGGATCTCCAAAGTTCTTCGGAAATACGACGACATTGCCGGCACGGATCCGGCTCTTTCGGAAGAAGTGACCTCAGCTTCTCCTTGACCTTGTACTCCTGCTTCATCTTGAGCAGGTCCTTTGGCTTTCGGATCTTCTCCACCCACCTTTTCGCTGCTAATCGGAACTATTTCCGGTGGAGTGTTAGCGGCAGGAGGGGAGATTGATCAGCTTGAGAGGGGACCGGCTGAGGAGCAGTGTGAGATGTGCTTGGCGGAGCTGGAGTAGGGGGACCAACAGTCGGAGACTTTTTCATGTACTTGGTAATGGGCTCTTGGCTGGTGGTCCGGGTGGCGGCGATACTCGGAATCCTGCAAACAAGTGAAGGGGTTCACATAATAAATAACTTCATCAAAATAGAGATGCACCATACTCGGAAACTTACGGGGCGCCGGGGATGATGGGGCGCGAGCGTTTGCTAGCTGTTGAAAGCATTTTCAGACGTTCACGCTCCGCTTTCTTCGAATTCAGCGGAGGTGGCTTTATGTTTTGAGCTTTTTGGCGGAGGCCTTGCCGCTGGCTCCGGTTTCTGAGCCGGAAGCTTTGGCGCGGGGACGCTTCGAAGGCCGAGGGGCCGCCTTGCGGGGTGCCTGTTCCTCTTCCTCCTCTTCGTCGTCCGGAACCTCCTCCGCCCCGTCGCCGCTGACAGGAACACGAAGAATGGTGCGAAAGTTTTCCTCCGCCAAAGTATCGAGCTGGAGGGAATATGAATATAAGTTAAAGTCAACATCCAAAAACTTGTGAAGTTTGAACTAACGAAAGAAACAGAGCTTACCGGAGGACACCTGGTTGTTTGTGTAGATATCCTTGATCAATTCCGGGACCGGTTGGCCCCGGCCTATCTTCACGAGCGTTTTGATTCTCCTTTTGAGGGAGTCAGCCGGAAGGTCGTGGCGGGTAGCCCGGAGCAGGTCGTCCGCCCGGTGTATGCGTAGATTAACCGCGCATTGTGCCGCAGTGGCTGGATCCGCCGGGTGAACCAGCTAAGAGTGAGTTGAGCTCCGGTTAGCCCCTCATGGACTAACCAAGATATTCTCCGCGCCGCTTTTTCCAGGATAGGGGTTTGAGCGAGTGAGGGAACGAAGCTCCAGCTCGCGAGCTCTTCCGGAGGCTCGTTGACGAACTTGGGCAGACCGCCGTGGATGTCCGGAACCGAAGCGTTCTTTTCATAGAACCATCCGGCGTTCCGAGTACCGGACGGATTCGTGCGAATCGTGTGGTGGATACATGCGTCCAGGTCGGAGCATGAACGTCATGCTCCCACGGTTCACCATTGCTTTGTCCTTCGTCTCCTTCTTCACTCGGAAGAAAAACTGCCATAACTTGACATCTGGTCGGATTCCAAGATGCCCTTCGCAAAGTGTTGCAAAGTTGGAGAGGAGGAGGTATGAGTTAGGGCAGATATTGTGAGGCTGGAACCCATACGTGTTGAGGATGGAGAGAAAAAACTTCGAGCAGGGGAGCGACAACCCGCGCTCCACCCAAGCCTTGGTCATAACTACTTCATCGGCTCCGGGCTTGGGGACGTCGGTGTCGCGTATGAAGCTCCAGTAGGCGGAGATCATACCCTCGTTCTGGAGCTCTCTAAGCTCCACGTCGGTGGTTTCACGGGGCCACCATTGACCCCGTTCTCCTTCGCGGTTCCGAGCCTTGGAAGCCCTCTTGTTTTCCGCCTGCCTGCACTTTGGCTGCCATTCTCGCTTGACCCTCGAGTTCTTCTTGAAGTTCTTTGAGGGAGGGGATCCGGCCTGGAGTGGTGCTGGAAGATGCGGAAAATGGTTGAGCTAGCTGGATGTCGGAAATATATGGTGGTAGATATGCTATGGGATCCGGACAGATTGGTTCTAACGAACTGGGATTTGGGCAACTCGAAGAACTACCAGTACAATGCGGTGAATCGAGTGGCATGCTTCCGGCTGCACCCATTTAAAATGTTTGAGTAATTGGAATCTACGCTACCCTTCTTCTTCTACAGGACCGACGCACTTACCGTTAATGGCGCGGTGGATCCGTGGGACGCCGGCGAGGTTGTGCTGGCCGGACTTGCAGCGTTGCGCTTCAGAAGACCACGAAACGGCGGCGGAGGAGAAATCCCGATCAAACACGCAGATCTCAGGTCGAGGGAGACCTTGGAGTGGCGGCGGGAGAAGTTCCCCGTGCGAGAGTTCGCCGGAGTTCAGATCTGACGGGCGGCGCGGCACGAGGAAGAAGAAGAAGAGAAAGATGCGGTGAAAGAATGAAAAGTTACCGCGCGTAAGGGATATTTATAGACCTCGCGCGGAGATTCGTGTTTCAGATCTAGCGGTGGAAACTGAACGGTCTCACCGTTGGATGCCTGACACGTGTCTTAGGTTAAAAACGGTAAAACGACATGGAGGTAACTTAACTGTGCGCTCCCAAAATTTCCGGCTAAGAAGATTCGCATCTCCGAAAATCTAGTGCGGGAAAAAAGGGAGTTGTGCGCGGGAAAGGTGGGATCTCCGTTGCGTTACCGATTCAGGAGAAAGGAAGATTTCCGAATATACGATACCGGAAACAAGTAAAGGTTTTGAAGCTCTTCAAGATTCTCTTCGGATCCGAGCTGAATGAAGTCGGAGGAATGATGAATCTCGGAGAACTTCGGGGGCTACTGTTGTGGGTATACTTTATGGGTATATCAACGACGTGGCGTAGATCCGGCAAGCCCGGGTGGCCCATAGTTGGTGATGAGGCATGTGGCCCATCGGGCGGCCCAGTTGTTGTAGATCCTGAAGGATGAAGTCTGGCCCAGGAACAGGAAGCCGGATCTCAACCGACCTGCGAAGGAGGCCGGATCCGTAACGGCCCATGAAGTATCCGGATCCAGCACGTACTTAGAGGAAGGCGGATCCTTGACGTACACGGCAAGACATTGTACCGTAGTTAGGCAACTTGTATTCCGGCTAGGACTCTCCATGTAAACCCTAGATCCGTGTGCCTTTATAAGCCGGATCCTGGGAGCCCTAGAGGCACAACCACAACGCATTGTAACAACGCGAAAGCGCCCAGATAATTTCAGACAAGCAGCAGTAGGCCCTGTCATCGTGCAAGTGTTCCGAAGCTAGGTAAATCGCATACCACCGTCCCGTGTGCACTCCGCCCTATGGCCCCTACTTCTTCTCCCCCTCGTGAGGATCCCTCCTCCGAGGTACCGTCGATTAGGCAACGACACATAGGAATAGGAAAGTCATAGGATTAGAATGGCATGTCTATTTGAATCCCATAGGAAGATGAAGTGTGTTTGATTGAAGCAAAGGAATGTTTCATGAGGTATGAGCTAATGTTTTTTTTCCTATAGGAATTACACTACAAGATTTTCATAGGTATTTTTCTTATAGGATATATTCCTATGAATCAAACAACATGTATAGGAAATTTTTCCATAGGAACCAAATCCTACACAATTCCTATGCAAATCCTATGAATCAAAGGAGCCCTAAATCTGATGGCCGGGACCTAGAAGGTAGTGGTAATATCCATTGTCATTGTGTAGTGTGTTTTTTAGAACTCTAAAAGAATATGAAAATATTTTAGCAATTGAAATAATATAAATTAACTAATATGGGAAGTCATGAAATATATTTTCTACTATCCGGCCAATAGCAAGTGTCATGAAATATATTCATTGTAAATTTAGTGATAATCACTCGAGTTTGATATGAATGGCCTAGCTAGCTATGGGCATCTCCCACTATATATGTTGTCCACACGACCAACCAACAAGCAAAAGGTATTCCATGAGGAAAGTTTCTTATGGGTGACTTTCATCTCTGCCGCAAAACATGTGCTGAAATTGTTGGCGCGTCCCATTTTCAAGCTACCCCAAAACCTGCGGTTTGCCCGTCGGCCTATAAAACATCGGTCAACAGAGGATATTTCCCTGTAGAGCACAATTCGAACACCACATCTTTCTCATGCTTCTACCAGGCACACTCCCACGACGACGGCCGTGCCTCACCGCCCCTCCTCACCATCACTGCCTCCTCACCGGCCACCGTAGTGACCGACCATGTTTTACCGGCGGACCTCCCTTGCTGTCTAGCAAGACGGATTAGCTTCCTCGACGCCGACGTTGACCGCGCCATATCTGCTCCGGATCTGCTTCCCCGACTCTGTAGTCCACTGATACGTCTCCAACGTATCGATAATTTCTTATGTTCTATGCCATATTATTGATGATACCTACATGTTTTATGCACACTTTATGTCATATTCGTTCATTTTCTGGAACTAACCTATTAACAAGATGCCGAAGTGCCAGTTCCTGTTTTCTGCTGTTTTTGGTTTTAGAAATCCTAGTAACGAAATATTCTCGGAATTGGACGAAACGAATACCCAGGGGCCTATTTTGCCACGAACCTTCCAGAAGACCGAAGAGCATACGAAGTGGGGCCACGAGGTGGCGACACCACATGGCGGCGCGGCCAAGGGGGGCCCGCGCCGCCCGTGGTGTGGGCCCTCGTCGGGCCCCCGACTCGCCCTTCCGCCTACTTAAAGCCTCCGTCGCGAAACCCCCGATGCGAAAAACCACGATACGGAAAACCTTACTGAGACGCCGCCGCCGCCGATCCCATCTCGGGGGATTCCGGAGATCTCCTCCGGCACCTCGCCGGAGAGGGGATTCATCTCCCGGAGGACTCTACGCCGCCATGGTCGCCTCCGGAGTGATGAGTGAGTAGTTCACCCCTGGACTATGGGTCCATAGCAGTAGCTAGATGGTTGTCTTCTCCTCATTGTGCTTCATTGTTGGATCTTGTGAGCTGCCTAACATGATCAAGATCATCTATCCGTAATACTCTATGTTGTGTTTGTCGGGATCCGATGGATAGAGAATACCATGTTATGTTAATTATCAAGTTATTACATATGTGTTGTTTATGATCTTGCATGCTCTCCGTTACTAGTAGAGGCTCCGGCCAAGTTTTTGCTTTTAACTCCAAGAGGGAGTATTTATGCTCGATAGTGGGTTCATGCCCGCATTGACACACGGGACGAGTGACGAGAAAGTTCTAAGGTTGTGTTGTGATGTTGCCACTAGGGATAAAACATTGGCGCTATGTCCGAGGATGTAGTTGTTGATTACATTACGCACCATACTTAATGCAATTGTCTGTTGCTTTGCAACTTAATACTGGAAGGGGTTCGGACGATAACCTGGAAGGTGGACTTTTTAGGCATAGATGCAGTTGGATGGCGGTCTATGTACTTTGTCGTAATGCCCAATTAAATCTCACTATACTTATCATGTCATGTATGTGCATTGTTATGCCCTCTCTATTTGTCAATTGCCCGACTGTAATTTGTTCACCCAACATGCCTTTATCTTATGGGAGAGACACCTCTAGTGAACTGTGGACCCCGGTCCATTCTTTTAATACTGAAATACAAATCTGCTGCAATACTTGTTTTACTGTTTTCTCTGCAAACAATCATCTTCCACACAATACGGTTAATCCTTTGTTACAGCAAGCCGGTGAGATTGACAACCTCACTGTTTCGTTGGGGCAAAGTACTTTGGTTGTGTTGTGCAGGTTCCACGTTGGCGCCGGAATCTCCGGTGTTGCGCCGCACTACATCCCGCCGCCATCAACCTTCAACGTGCTTCTTGACTCCTACTGGTTCGATTAAACCTTGGTTTCTTACTGAGGGAAACTTGCCGCTGTGCGCATCACACCTTCCTCTTGGGGTTCCCAACGGACGTGTCAACTACACGCATCAAGCAAATTTATGGCGCCGTTGCCGGGGAGATCAAGACACGCTGCAAGGGGAGTCTCCACTTCTCAATCTCTTTACTTTGTTTTTGTCTTGCTTTATTTTATTTACTACTTTGTTTGCTGCATTATATCAAAACACAAAAAAATTAGTTGCTAGCTTTACTTTATTTACTGTCTTGTTTGCTATATCAAAAACACAAAAAATTTAGTTTACTTGCATTTACTTTATCTAGTTTGCTTTATTTACTATTGCTAAAATGGCCAACCCTGAAAATACTAAGTTGTGTGACTTCACTAGCACAAATAATAATGATTTCCTATGCACACCTATTGCTCCACCTCGCTACTACAGCAGAATTCTTTGAAATTAAACCTGCTTTACTTAATCTTGTTATGCGAGAGCAATTTTCTCGGTGTTAGTTCCGATGATGCTGCTGCCCATCTCAATAATTTTGTTGAACTATGTGAAATGCAAAAATATAAAGATGTAGATGGTGACATTATAAAATTAAAATTGTTCCCTTTCTCATTAAGAGGAAGAGCTAAAGATTGGTTGCTATCTCTCGCCTAAGAATAGTATTGATTCATGGACTAAATGCAAGGATGCTTTTATTGGTAGATATTATCCCCCTGCTAAAATTATATCTTTGAGGAGTAGCATAATGAATTTTAAACAATTAGATAATGAACATGTTGCTCAAGCTTGGGAAAGAATGAAATCTCTAGTTAAAAATTGCCCAACCCATGGACTGACTACTTGGATGATCATCCAAACCTTCTATGCGGGACTAAATTTTTCTTCGCGGAATTTATTGGATTCAGCTGCTGGAGGTACCTTTATGTCCATCACTCTTGGTGAAGCAACAAAGCTTCTTGATAATATGATGGTTAATTACTCTGAATGGCATACGGAAAGAGCTCCACAAGGTAAGAAGGTAAATTCCGTTGAAGAATCCTCTTCCTTGAATGATAAGGTTGATGCTATTATGTCTATGCTTGCGAATGATAGGACTAATGTTGATCCTAATAATGTTCCATTAGCTTCATTGGTTGCCCAAGAAGAACATGTTGATGTAAACTTCATTAAAAATAATAATTTCAACAACAATGCTTATCGGAGCAATTCTAGTAATAACTATAGGCCATATCCTTATAATAATGGTAACGGTTATGCTAATTATTATGGGAATTCTTACAACAATAATAGGAATACACCCCCTGGACTTGAAGCCATGCTTAAAAAATTTATTAGTACACAAACTGCCTTTAACAAATCTGTTGAAAAAAAGCTCAATAAAATTGATATTCTTGTTTCTAGAGTTGATAGTCTTGCCTCTGATGTTGATCTTTTGAAATCGAAAGTTATGCCTAATAGGGATATTGAAAATAAAATTGTTACTACAGCAAATGCCATCCAAGTTAGAATTAATGAGAATATAAGATTAATGGCTGAACTGCGTGCTAGGTGGGATAGAGAAGAAAATGAAAAACTAGCTAAAAAGGAAAATGTAGCTAAAGTTTGGACTATAACCACCACTAGCAATGCTAATGATTCACATGTTGCTGCACCTCCTACTATCAATGGTAAAATAATTGGTGTTGGCAATGCTTCTACTCCTAGTGCAAAGCGCGCAAAATTACCTGAAACTGCTAAAACTACTAAAGCTGCTTGTGATAAAACTGCTGAAATTTTTTCCAACCTTGGGGATGATAATCCCATTGCTTTAGATTGTAATGATTTAGATTTTGATGATTGCCACATCTCTGAAGTTATAAAGTTCTTGCAAAAACTTGCTAAGAGTCCCAATGCTAGTGCTATAAACTTGGCTTTCACAAAACATATTACAAATGCTCTCATAAAAGCTAGAGAAGAGAAACTAAAACTTGAAACTTCTATTCCTAGAAAGTTAGAGGATGGTTGGGAGCCCATCATTAAAATGAGGGTCAAAGATTTTGATTGTAATGCTTTATGTGATCTTGGTGCAAGTATTTCGTTATGCCTAAAAAAGTCTATGATATGCTTGACTTGCCACCATTGAAAAATTGTTATTTGGATGTTAATCTCGTTGATAATGCTAAAAAGAAACCTTTGGGGAAAGTTGACAATGTTCATATTATGGTTAACAATAACCTTGTCCCCGTTGATTTTGTTGTCTTGGATATTGAATGCAATGCATCTTGCCCCATTATATTGGGAAGACCTTTTCTTCGAACCGTTGGTGCTACTATTGATATGAAGGAAGGTAATATTAAATATCAATTTCCTCTCAAGAAAGGTATGGAACACTTCCCTAGAAAGAGAATGAAGGTACCTTATGATTCTATTATTAGAACAAATTATGATGTTGATGCTTCATCTCTCGATGTTACTTGATATACACTTTACGCGCCTAGGTGAAAGGCGTTAAAGAAAAGCGCTTATGGGAGACAACCCATGTTTTTACTCCAGTATTTTTGTTTTATATTTGTGTCTTGGAAGTTGTTTACTACTGTAGCAACCTCTCCTTATCTTAGTTTTAAGTTTTGTTGTGCCAAGTAAAGTCTTTGATAGTAAAGTAAGTACTAGATTTGGATTACTGCGCAGTTACAGATTTCTTTGCTGTCACGAATATGGGTCTACCTCCCTGTAGGTAGCTCAGAAAATTAAGCCAATTTACGTGCATGATCCACATATATGTACGCAACTTTCATTCAATTTGAGCATTTTCGTTTGAGCAAGTCTGGTGGCCTAATAAAATCCATCTTTACGGACTGTTCTGTTTTGACAGATTCTGTCTTTTATTTCGCATTGCCTCTTTTGCTATGTTGGATGAATTTCTTTGATCCATTAATGTCCAGTAGATTTATGCAATGTCCAGAAGTGTTAAGAATGATTGTGTCACCTCTGAACATGTGAATTTTTATTATGCACTAACCCTCTAATGAGTTGTTTCGAGTTTGGTGTGGAGGAAGTTTTCAAGGATCAAGAGAGGAGTGTGATGCAATATGATCAAGGAGAGTGAAAGCTCTAAGCTTGGGGATGCCCCGGTGGTTCACCCCTGCATATATTAAGAAGACTCAAGCGTCTAAGCTTGGGGATGCCCAAGGCATCCCCTTCTTCATCGACAACATTATCAAGTTCCTCCCCTGAAACTATATTTTTATTCCGTCACATCTTATGTACTTTGCTTGGAGCGTCGGTTTGTTTTTGTTTTTGTTTTGTTTGAATAAAATGGATCCTAGCATTCACTTTATGGGAGAGAGACACGCTCCGCTGTTGCATATGGACAAATATGTCCTTAGGCTCTACTCATAGTATTCATGGCGAAGTTTCTTCTTCGTTAAATTGTTATATGGTTGGAATTGGAAAATGCTACATGTAGTAACTCTAAAATGTCTTGGATAATTTGATACTTGGCAATTGTTGTGCTCATGTTTAAGCTCTTGCATCATATACTTTGCAACCATTAATGAAAAAATACTTAGAGCTTGCTAATTTGGTTTGCATATTTGGTTTCTCTAGAGTCTAGATAACATCTAGTATTGAGTTTTGAACAACAAGGAAGACGGTATGGAGTCTTATAATGTTTACAATATGTCTTTTATGTGAGTTTTGCTGTACAGTTCATCCTTGTGTTTGTTTCAAATAACCTTGCTAGCCTAAACCTTGTATCGAGAGGGAATACTTCTCATGCATCCAAAATCCTTGAGCCAACCACTATGCCATTCGTGTCCACCATACCTACCTACTACATGGTATTTATCCGCCATTCCAAAGTAAATTGCTTGAGTGCTACCTTTAAAATTCCATCATTCACCTTTGCAATATATAGCTCATGGGACAAATAGCTTAAAAACTATTGTGGTATTGAATATGTACTTATGCACTTTATCTCTTATTAAGTTGCTTGTTGTGCGATAACCATGCTTCGGGGACGCCATCAACTATTCTTTGTTGAATATCATGTGAGTTGCTATGCATGTCCGTCTTGTACGAAGCAAGAGAGATCTACCACCTTCATGGTTGGAGCATGCATATTGTTAGAGAAGAACTTTGGGCCGCTAACTAAAGCCATGATTCATGGTGGAAGTTTCGGTTTGGACATATATCCTCAATCTCATATGAGAATAATAATTGTTGCCACATGCTTATGCATTAAAGAGGAGTCCATTATCCGTTGTCCATGTTGTCCCGGTATGGATGTCTAAGTTGAGAATAATCAAAAGCGAGAAATCCAAAATGCGAGCTTTCTCCTTAGACCTTTGTACAGGCGGCATGGAGGTACCCCATTGTGACACTTGGTCAAAACATGTGCATTGCAAAGATCCGGTAGTCCAAGTTAATTAGGACAAGGTGCGGGCACTATTAGTATACTATGCATGAGACTTGCAACTTGTAAGATATAATGTACATAACTCATATGCTTTATTACTACCGTTGACAAAATTGTTTCATGTTTTCAAAATAAAAGCTCTAGCACAAATATAGCAATCGATGCTTTCCTCTTTGAAGGACCATTCTCTTTACTTTTATGATGAGTCAGTTCACCTATCTCTCTCCACCTCAAGAAGCAAACACTTGTGTGAACTGTGCATTGATTCTTACATATTTGCATATTGTACTTGTTATATTACTCTATGTTGACAATTATCCATGAGATATACATGTTACAAGTTGAAAGCAACCGCTGAAACTTAATCCTCCTTTGTGTTGCTTCAATGCCTTTACTTTGATTTATTGCTTTATGAGTTAACTCTTATGCAAGACTTATTAATATTTGTCTTGAAGTACTATTCATGAAAAGTCTTTGCTTTATGATTCACTTGTTTACTCATGTCATTACCATTGTTTTGATCGCTGCATTCACTACATATGTTTACAAATAGTATGATCAAGGTTATGATGGCATATCACTTCAGATATTATCTTTGTTATCGTTTTCCCTGCTCGGGACGAGCAGAACTAAGCTTGGGGATGCTTGATACGTCTCCGACGTATCGATAATTTCTTATGTTCTATGCCATATTATTGATGATACCTACATGTTTTATGCACACTTTATGTCATATTCGTGCATTTTCTGGAACTAACCTATTAACAAGATGCCGAAGTGCCAGTTCCTGTTTTCTGCTGTTTTTGGTTTCAGAAATCCTAGTAACGAAATATTCTCGGAATTGGACGAAACGAAGACCCAGGGGCCTATTTTGCCACGAACCTTCCAGAAGACCGAAGAGCATACGAAGTGGGGCCACGAGGTGGCGACACCACATGGTGGCGCGGCCAAGGGGGGGCCCGCGCCGCCCTGTGGTGTGGGCCCTCGTCGGGCCCCGACTCGCCCTTCCGCCTACTTAAAGCCTCCGTCGCGAAACTCCTGATGCGAAAAACCACGATACGGAAAACCTTACTGAGACGCCGCCGCCGCCGATCCCATCTCGGGGGATTCTTGAGATCTCCTCCGGCACCCTGCCGGAGTGGGGATTCATCTCCCGGAGGACTCTACACCGCCATGGTCGCCTCCGGAGTGATGAGTGAGTAGTTCACCCCTGGACTATGGGTCCATAGCAGTAGCTAGATGGTTGTCTTCTCCTCATTGTGCTTCATTGTTGGATCTTGTGAGCTGCCTAACATGATCAAGATCATCTATCTATAATACTCTATGTTGTGTTTGTCGGGATCCGATGGATAGAGAATACCATGTTATGTTAATTATCAAGTTATTACATATGTGTTGTTTATGATCTTGCATGCTCTCCGTTACTAGTAGAGGCTCTGACCAAGTTTTTGCTTTTAACTCCAAGAGGGAGTATTTATGCTCGATAGTGGGTTCATGCCTGCATTGACACCTGGGACAGTGACGGAAAGTTCTAAGGTTGTGTTGTGCTTGTTGCCACTAGGGATAAAACATTGGCGCTATGTCCGAGGATGTAGTTGTTGATTACATTACGCACCATACTTAATGCAATTGTCCGTTGCTTTGCAACTTAATACTGGAAGGGGTTCGGACGATAACCCGAAGGTGGACTTTTTAGGCATAGATGCGGTTGGATGGCGGTCTATGTACTTTGTCGTAATGCCCAATTAAATCTCACTATACTTATCATGTCATGTATGTGCATTGTTATGCCCTCTCTATTTGTCAATTGCCCGACTGTAATTTGTTCACCCAACATGCCTTTATCTTGTGGGAGAGACACCTCTAGTGAACTGTGGACCCCGGTCCATTCTTTTAATACTGAAATACAAATCTGCTGCAATACTTGTTTTTGTTTCTGACAATGTGTCAAGTGTTCAGTGTGTGTTCCCTTGGTACTTATGTTGGGTTTTATTGTATCAGTGGATGCAGTGTGGGTGTCTTGTAAAGCTACTTTTATGCTATGATATTATCAGTCCTTTTGGCAGTGGAGTTGGTCTCCTCTGTTTCTCAGTCAGCATTATTAGTTTTATTTATGTGTAAAGCAAAAGTGAGAAAATGGAGGATCCTATGTTGGAATGTAAGGGGCCTAAATTCTGATAAGCACCAAAGGGCTCTAAGATCTAAAATTGAAGAAAGTCAGTGTTCTGTGCTGTGTGTGCAAGAAACTAAGTGTGATAATATTGATCACAAATTCCTCAGGAAATTTTGCCCCAAGCGTTTTGATACTTTTGCTTTCTCACCCTCTGTGGGTGCATCAGGAGGGATTCTAGTTGTCTGGAATTCTTCTGTGTTTTCTGGTGAACTACTAGAAATTCAGAGATTTTCTGTGGTTATAAAATTTACCTCTGTTCACAATAATGAGAGCTGGAATTTAGTGTCAGTATATGGGCCTTGTCAGGGAGTGTTGAGGGATAATTTTGTAACTCTGGCTGTATAATATCCAAATTCCGAGTGGGAAGTAATTGGTTGCTTATTGGTGATTTCAATTTTATAAGATCAGAGGAAAATAGAAACAAGCCTGGGGGAGATGTGAATGACATGTTCCTTTTCAATGAAATCATTGGACATTTGGGATTGCTTGAACTACCTTTAAAAGGAAGAAGGTTCACATGGTCTAATATGCAAGCCCAGCCTCTGTTAGAGCAACTTGATTGGTTTTTTACTAGTGCTGAATGGATCTCTTCTTTTCCAAATACCACTGTCATGCCACTTGCTAATACAGCTTCAGATCATGTTCCTTGTGTGGTTAATATAGACACTGTCATCCCTAAGGCATCTATTTTTAGATTTGAGAATTTCTGGGTGGATCAACCTGGATTCATGGATTGTGTTAAGCAAGCTTGGGGAGTAAGTTCTAATAAGAAATATACCTCTGCCATAATTGCTGCCAAATTTAAGTCACTCAGATATGCCTTGAAGCATTGGCATATGAATTTGTCTCAGCTGAAGGTTTTAATTCAGAATTGCAACAAAGCCATTTTAATACTGGATAACCTTGAAGAGCAGAGACCTCTTTTCATAACAGAATTTAATTTTAGGAAAATTGTGAAGTTACATTTGGAGAAGCTTCTCAAAGTTGAATGTAATTATTGGAGGAAGAGATGTACTGCTAGGTGGATAAAAGTGGGAGAGGACAATACAAAATTTTTTCATGCAATGGCCACACAAAGAAATAGAAGAAATACAATCTCCATGATCAAAACATCTGAGGGCAGGGTAGTTAATGATCATGCTGAAATGGCAGCTGTCTTATGGACAAGTTACAGGGATAGAATGGGATGTTCTGAGGGTATAGATATGCAGTTTGACCTGCACAGGCTTATAAAGAAAGTAGAGGGGCTTGAAGAGATTTCTCAGCCTTTTTTGCAAGAGGAGATTGATTTGGTTCTTAAGCAAATGCCACCAGATAAGTCCCCTGGGCCAGATGGTTTCACTGGTTTGTTTCTGAAGAAATGTTGGCCTATAATAAAACAAGATTTATGCAAGCTGGTGCATGATTTTCATGAGGGAAGTTTACAGCTACAGAATATAAATGAGTCTTTCATTACTCTTGTTCCTAAGGTGCATAGCCCTGAGAGTGTAAATGACTTTAGGCCTATCTCTCTCACAAATGCTTGTCTCAAATTTTTGACAAAACTGGTGGCTAATAGATTTCAGCAGAGGATTCTGTCCTGTGTGCATAAGAATCAATATGGCTTTATCAAGAGCAGAACAATTCAGGATTGTGTTGCATGGACTTTTGAATATTTATATCAGTGTCATGCTTCCAAAAAACCTATGGTGATCATGAAGCTTGACTTTGCTAAAGCTTTTGATACTATTGAACATGAGGCAATTATTCAAGTGATGTCACATATGGGTTTTGATTGTAAGACTATAAAGTGGGTAAAGGATATTCTCTCTTCTGGAACTTCTAAGATTTTGTTGAATGGTGTTCCAGGAAAGCAATTTTCATGTAAGAGGGGTGTTAGGCAGGGTGACCCTCTGTCTCCAATTTTGTATGTGCTTGGGTCTGAATTGTTGCAATTGGTGATCAATGATGCTCTTAGAGCTGGTTTACTGTCATTGCCTATTGAGGTGGGTGACCCTGATTATCCAGTGGTGCAGTATGCAGATGACACTTTACTCATTATTCCTGCTGATATGAATCAAGTTCTAGCTTTAAAGGATATTTTGCATAAGTTTTCAGTTTCTACTGGTCTGAAGGTTAACTATCATAAATCCAGTATGGTTCCAATTAATGTGGCAAGTGAGGAGATTGAGCTGCTGGCCACTGCCTTTGGTTGTCAAGTTGCAACTCTCCCATTCACTTACTTGGGGTTACCTCTGGGAACAACTAGACCAAAGATTCAGCATTTGACTCCAATTGTTACTAGATTGGAGAGAAAGCTTACAAGCATTTCTAGTTTCTTGTCTCAAGGAGCTAGACTGCAGCTGGTGGATTCTGCTCTGTCTTCCATGTCCACATTCTTTTTGTGTTCTATTCAAATTCCACCTGGCATTTTAAATCAGCTGAATAGGATTCTAAGGCAGTGCTTATGGAGGGATAATATTGATACACCAAAGCAGTCCCTGGCGGCTTGGGAGATGATATGCAAGCCTAAGAATAAAGGTGGGGTTGGTATTGTTAATTTTCAAAAACATAATGAGGCCTTGTTGTTGAAATTTCTGGATAAATTTTATAATAAAGCAGATACCCCTTGGGTCAGTCTTATATGGAGAACTTACTACCAGGAATCTGTACCTCATGCTGAACATCTTTGTGGCTCCTTTTGGTGGAAAGATGTGTGTAAATACTTGGAAAAGTATAGGCAGGTGACCACTGTCTTGCCTGGCAAAGGAGATTCTTTTTTATTCTGGTTAGATAATTGGAAATTTGAGAATTCAACAACTCCTCTTAGTGAGAGATATCCAAGGATTTTTTCTTATGCTTTGAATGATAAACTTACGGCCAAGGATGTATATGAAGTTGATGATATTGCGCAGCTTTTTCACTTACCTTTATCATCTCAAGCCTATGAGGAATGGAGGGAGCTAAGTTCTCAGATGAGGCGCAATCCTTTGTCAGTGGGAAATGATTCTTGGGTTTATGTATGGGGGAGTACATATACTGCATCGAAATATTACAAGTACCTGCATCAGCACATTCAGGTCATTGGCATTTATAGATGGATTTGGAGGTCCTCCTGTATTATGAAGCATAAATTTTTTGCATGGCTCCTGGTTAGTGATCGTTTGAATACTAGGGACATGTTGAAGAGACGACATTGGAAGGTTACAGATGATACTCACTGTGAGTTGTGTTTTGCTAGAGCATATGAGGACAGAATGCACTTGTTCTTTGAGTGTCAATTCAGTCAGAGGATTTGGGCATATTTACAGATTGATTGGCAACAGGGGCAAGATATTCAGGAGGCTGCAACTAGGGCAAGAGCTGGTTTTGCTAAGCCTTTCTTCATGGAAGTGGTTATTTTAGCTTGTTGGAATATATGGAAGCAACGCAATGACAAAATATTTCAGTATATTAGGCCTTCCTTTCAAGGGTGGAAGAAGGGGTTTGTGCATGATATATCCATGCTTGAGCATAGGATAAAAAGGAAACATTTACAAGCTTTAGTTGCCTGGATAGGCAGTCTGATTTAGTTTTACTCCCCTCTTTAGTGTTGTACAGTTAGGTTTTTCTTTTTCTTTCTCTTTCTTCTTTCTGCTTTGTACATATGTTTTTTGTTTATAATAAATAACTGTGGGGTTTTTTCCCCACAGTCTCAAGGTTCAAAAAAAAAATACTTGTTTTACTGTTTTCTCTGCAAACAATCATCTTCCACACAATACGGTTAATCCATTGTTACAGCAAGCCGGTGAGATTGACAACCTCACTGTTTCGTTGGGGCAAAGTACTTTGGTTGTGTTGTGCAGGTTCCACGTTGGCGCCGGAATCTCTGGTGTTGCGCCGCACTACATCCCGCCGCCATCAACCTTCAACGTGCTTCTTGACTCCTACTGGTTCGATTAAACCTTGGTTTCTTACTGAGGGAAACTTGCCGCTGTGCGCATCACACCTTCCTCTTGGGGTTCCCAACGGACGTGTCAACTACACGCATCATCCACCTCACCGGAGATCGAGATGGGCAAAAAACGCGGCCCCAAGGTCGACCACCCCCAACCACAGAGTAAATCCGCCCTGGCCTTAGACGAAGGTTGATGAATACTTTACATGTCCGCTTTTGTTATATGCATTTGATTTCTGACACTAGTTTTCGTTGCTTTCTTGCAATGCATTCTTGCTGATATTAGATTAGTGTAGATAGTTGTTTGCCGCGTAGCTATATGAGATCTCAACCTTACATCTGCTGATCGAGAGGAAGATCGAGGTTATGTCCGCTTTCGCTATGCATTTCTTTACCGAGAATCACTTCTGTGTGATATGTTTTGGGGGTTTGAAGTATGCATTTTACAAAGGTTATGATAGCAGTCAAGCTAGCAGAGCAATTTGTTGATCGTATTAAACTGCCTGTATTTTTTTATCTCGGAACTCTGCTGATCGTAACCTTACATCTGCTGATGGAGAGGCAGAGCTTATGTCCGCTTTCGTTACGCTTTTCTTTTCCAAATATCACTTTTGTGCGGTACTTTTTTGGGGTTTGAATACTTGTCTCAGTCAACTGAGAATTTCTAAAGTCTCAGTCACTCACAAAAATGCACTTGAGTTGCACTTTTCTGTCAAAAAAGTGCAATTGCACTTTTCTACTAGAAAAGTGCAACTGATCCGAGTTGCACATTTTTTTGAACTGCAGTTGCACTTTTCTGAAGTGACTGAGACTTAAGAATTTCTCAGTTGACTGAGACATAGACACACCCAGACCTGAAGGCTTATTTATAAAAGTCAAACCAAGTAAAGTTTGACCAAACTTTCAGAACAATCTATCAAGAAATATAATATTTCGTAGATACCGTACGAAAATATATTCGTTATCTATTTAATGATATTAAATTTGTATTTTGCATGTTAATAATGATTTTTGGTAAAAACTTCGGGATGGTGGTAGTACGTTTTACAAAGGTTATGATAGCAGTCAAGCTAGCAGAGCAATTTATTGATAGTATTAAACTGTATTTTTTTCTATTTGCAACTCTGTGTGCGCCATGTGGAATTGCATGCTCTAGCCAGTTCATCCAATGAGGTTTTATATCACTTAACACCAGAAGTTCGGGATTTTATTTTATCACAGAACCACAACCCTAGAAATTTGTATCACAAAACACCAACATTTGGGGTAATTGTTTCGCAGAATACATGATCTCTGTTTGATAGCCCATTAGTGACTTCAGGCCACCGTCAGTTTAAGAGTGACAGCAGGTGAAAGACAATTAGACTTTATTTTGTGGTATTTGCTGTTAAACGCTAAATACAAAGTTGTTTGTCAACACTAGTTGTTAAATCTTATGTCCATACAGTTCAAAAAAATCTTATGTCCAGGGTAGTTGTATTGGTACACATTATCAAAACCTTATGCTGGTACGGAATATATTACCCAAATCTCATGTTCTTGTGTGGTTATAATTTCAATGGATATTTGTCATATGGTAATTCATTTTGTGTGTAGCATATGTAACAAGTGTGACTCATATTCTCATTTCCACAGAGTGTCTACAAAATTTCACACCAAAATTCATTTGTTTGTAGCAAACATGCTCACGTATCGTAAATTGGTGTCACGCTCGTAGGGTGATGCTCTTGTCAAGCCAACTAATGACAAATAATGTGTTATGTGAAATAATTTCCCCAAATGTTGGTGTTTTGTGATAAAAAATTCCCAACTTGTGGTGCTAAGTGATAAAACCGCTCATTCAATAGACCGAGCCTTAGGCATGTATCATTAGATATTTTTTTAGGAAGGCTGCAAGTATTTATTTTGAATACTGCGTTGCTACTTGCTAGGATTTGAACTCAGGACCTTGTAGGTCTGATACCATTTCGAATTGCATGCTCTAGCAAGTTCATCCAATAGACCGATCTGTTGGAACTTGGAAGACCCTAGGCAATTATATTAAGCACACGCCATTCCATATGGTTAACCATGGGCATGAAATGACACTTATGTGTTTGAGTCTATATGTGGATTGCTTAGCCCTTTCCATCAGTTCGGACTTTTGGTTGCGTTGGCTACTGCATGAAGCTTGACATTCATACTTATCCTAAAAATTGTTGCTGCTGCCCTCTGTTGCCCAACATAAATTATTTTTGAGCCATAATTTGTTTGCCCTTTCCATCAGTCCGGACTTCCGGTTGCGTTGGCTAGTGCATGAAGCTTGACAATATGAACATCAATTATTTTTGAGCCATAGTTTGTTTGTCATTACACCTTTTGAGCAGTCTCACTGCTACTATTAATTTGTTCTTATATGCACAGTTCCATGATAAATCTCATCTGCATTTCTCGCCAATGCATGTTAGGTCTTCCACTCGAGAATGAGTACGAAGAGCAACGGAGGCAAACTATCCTGCATAATAGCCGAGTTGCAGCCTCGTTGGGCCTAACACTACATCCTTCTACAAGGTCTAGTGCAAAAACGCCACCCACCTCCATCACAAAGGATACGGAACATTCCTCTGATTCAGAATTTGATCCTGCTGATTGTGATGGCGAGCTGACTCAAGAAGATGCCCTGGTCGACTATCCTCTGCAACACAACAAGGTGAGTTTTCTCTATCCTGTCATCGAATTATTTGTCCCAACTTCCATTTGTTGTATCCCAGTCCTACCAAATATGTTACCCATGCCATGTTCAATCTCATTACTACAATTTTTCCTGCTTAGTTAACGCATCATATATGTTTTGGCATATGTTGCCTTACTTGTTTTTCCATTCCATCTGCATATCATCATCATATAATATTGTACATTGAAATATCATTTATGTGTGACAGGCATCTGCAGATTCGGGCAAGAACTTTTCAAGAACGAACAGGAGGAAGAACACTCAACAGGAACCTCAGGCTGATACCGGAGGATGGGTGACAGTGCGTAATAAAAAAGGGTTAAGCCTGATGCTCGTGCTGCTCCTCCTATTACAAGGTCTAACAAAAGACTGACACGAGGTGGCGAACAGGCCGAGAATGATAACAGTAAAAGGTCTCGTAAAAACCACAAACCATCGAATCAGACAGAAGTAGCCCCAGCATGTACCAGCCCACACATTCCACAACCACCAGTTGCCAATACTGTTTCTCAGCAACAATTGCCAACAGAACCAGTTTCCACAGCAAATTCGAGCCAACAATTGGCACCATCAGGAGTGGTGGTAGGTAATAATGGCCAAGGACACATGATGCTAGTCCCAGATGATACAGCCTCAAATGTCCAAACAGTGCTGCCACAACACCAGCAAACTGGTGATGATCTCCCTCCGACCCTTAGTCCTGCGAAAGACAACTCCTCTCCCGATGATGAGACCCACGCCAAAAAAGGTAATACTTTTTTCAAGACTTGTAGTTTAATGCTCCCTTATGTATCTATGTACCATGATAGCTTGATGTAATGCTTAACTTGGTAGGTTCGCCACGATCAATAAAAACGAGGGGGCCAACGGTAGGAAGAAAACTTGCAGCTAAGATTTCCGGAATGGGTTCAAGATTTCGCATCACATCTATTGTAGGTGGCAGAAGGCCACTTCATCCGCATGAATCTTCATATCTTGTATCACATATTGGCTATTTTATCAGGAATGAACTTCCTACCTTCCCATTGTGGAAGCAGCATGTTGACACCCCTTCACAGTTCGAGAGTTTAGTGCATAATTTACATGTAAGTCATGCTTCTCCTGGTAATGATAAATTATTCCACATTGATCTGTCCCATTTCTTGTAGCTTACTGTTGTTTCTATGCTATATAACTCACCAATCATTCAACCGTTGTGAGCAGTTAAGGTTTGAATTCGATGAGGATAATGAGGATGTAAAGTTTGTCATCGCTTCCATATTCAAATAATTGTTGCGCCAGCACCGCTATAAGCTTAAGGCGACATACTTCACTGGCCAAATTACTGCCAATGTTCGAACAAAGTCTCCTGCACCCTGTATGACTGACGAGCAGTGGGGAGATCTTGTCAAGCACTGGTCTGATCCAAAGAATGTGGTATGGCTTATGAGGACCGTGAAACCAGATTAAATTCCGAATACTTATTTTGTGCCAGTGTCTCACTAGTCTCCTTTTGCAGACGTTGTCTAAAAGGAACCAGGCTAACCGCTTGAAACAACGTTTACCAAGCCGTACAGGATCTCGTCACTTGGTTGGGCATCTCTGGCAAAAAGTAATGCCCCGATGGTCTGTACTTGCTACATATGTTACTCGTAAATTGTGTAGAACTCCATGTGCATGTTATATTTCCATCCTCCATTTTAACCACGTTATTTGATTTCTATATGATTGTACAAAAATGCAGAAAGTAGATCATGCAAACAACATGCAACCGGACAAAGAGATGACTGCGCGGAGCGAGTTCGAGGCATGCCAGAAGAACAAACATAATGTGATAGGAGAACTCGCAGAAAGTGTTATTGTAACTCTTCTTTATGATTTAAATTTTTTAATGACACACTTGCTAATTTGTAGGAGCAATAATGGGCATGTCAATATGATCTTGTAGGCGTTTTTGTGAAAATGCATTTGATGTACTCCCTCCGTTCTGATTTAATCTACATTCTAGAAAAAATGAGACAAATTAGTAGTGCATTTATTAGTACTACTTAGATATTCGAACAACCAATCCAAGCTACATTGAAAATAACAACATCCAATAAAGAGAGTAAAACCACCTCGTTTTCAGTGTTGTTGTTGACTAAAAGCTAGAATGTAGAGTATTTCAGAACAAATTTTGGGGCTAGAATGTAGACTATTTCAGAACGGAGGGAGTATAATCAGGCATACCAACTTGCAAAAAAAAAACTTGTAGGATTAAAAGTAGTTCATACACATTAAATCTACCATTTGCATGTTTCTCTGTAATAACTTTAATTTTTTACACGACTGAAAACTTTTCAGGCAAATATGAAATTGGAGATGGCAAAACCCGGGAAAGACGGTATGGAAAAAACTCTAGAAGAATGTATGGAGACATTTACCATGGTACTTAAAAATAAAGATATCACCAAAAACACTTTCCTGCGAAATGCTGGGTTTTTGCAGTCCAAGTCCAAGTCCAAGTCCAAGTCTTTCTCTGCACAAGTTCTGGAGGAACAACTCCAAATAGAACGAGCTGCAGCAGATGTGTTAAGAAACCAAGTTGACATGTTGAGATCGAGATCAGAAGCATGTGATGCCCTACTGGCAGGAGGCCAATCAAGTTCGTTATAATCTCTCAAAGACTAATAAAATGCCATAGATAATTGGAGATGAACACTGACATTGACATGTGAGTACCTTGGTATTGTGAAATTTTTCCTGAGACTCAGACAATGTTCCTATTTTGTTGGTGGATGCATTTTATCTGCAGCTGGGATCAACTTGGTAGTTGTTCCTGTGGATGTTTTATAAATTGGTTGCCTAGCCTTTTCAATCAGTTTGAACTTAAATGGTATTAGAGCCAAGGTCTCGAGTTTGAATTGTTGACGGTGTGGTTCAATTCATCCTTAATTTGTTGGTGCCCCATTGGCCCTTGTAAAGCTTCATGTGCCTACCTTCGAATCCAGTGTTGAAGTTCTCTTGTCACACACGAGGATGGCTGTTAATGTGTGTATAAGTGGGTTGCATAGCCCCTTTTATGTAAGTTGGCAAGTTTCCGTATTGTGTTGTGCCTTTGGGACTCGAGGCTTGCTTCGGTGTCCCCCCCCTCACCAAAACTTGAAGGGGTAATTTTTGCCATGTGCCTTCATTTTTTAGCCCGTAAAAACCCATATCAAGCCCTATATACCATCATATAGATATACTAGGTGTACTTAATGTTCCTAACAGCCAATGTGGCCGGCGAAATATTTTACCCACGAACGTTTTGGTTTTCAATGTACAACGTTGTCTGCGTGTCTGACTACTGAACAATATAGACTCAAATGGACCGTACTGGCTACTTGAGAGCTTACACTTATGTCTTTTTATTCACTTTTAATCATTAAGCCCTTGGTTACGAAGAGTTAAAAAGAGATCTTTGCCATTCATATGTTTTAGTTCACTACAGTTTGAACGAAGGGGGGGACACCGAAGCAAATGTGTTGGGACTCAGCCTGCACTTCTGAATTTTGGTTGCATTGGCTACTGCATAAGTTTAATATAGTTCCATGTGGTTTTTGTTGAGATCTATAAGTGGATTGCCTAGCCTTTTCCATCATTTCGGACCTGTGGTGTGCTATTCTGTTTTCCACGTGTTAGACCTCCTCTTCTTAACAAGACTCCATGAGTAGGAGGCACTATGATTTTATTTTATTTTGTGCATGAAATTACTCAATTAGATAGCTTAATCCCATTTGTTGACTCTCTGTTGACCAGCCACTTGAGGGTAAAACTGAGTATATTGCACTAGCCAGTATTAGTACTCGAGGGGAAAACTGAGTACATATATTTTTCCAGTGTAAGGCTCGACGGTAGAACTGAGTACACGTAACGGTGCAGACGTGCAGTACCACGGACGCGTGTCGTGGTGCGCAGCGGTTAGGCGGTGCGCGTCACTAGTAGGAAAAGTCTCATCAGTGGCGCACGAAAATGGGCTTCTGTGGCGCACGGGAGGTGCGCCACAGAAACGTCGCCACAAAAATAAGGTTTCGTGGCGCATCGGCCGGTGCGCCACGGAATTAGGTTTCGTGGCGCACTATGTCCGGTGCGCCACAGAAATAAGTAGTTCTGTGGCGCATGTGAGGTAGATGCGCCACAGAAATAGGTGCGCCACAGAACTATGTTTTGGTGCGCCACAGAACAATCTACAGATATACTCGATTTTGTGCTCCCTGTGTATTATACAGGTTTTATACTGGTTTTATACACCGTATACAGGTTATATACTGATATAATATAGACAGATATAATATGGACATATATAATCATCACATCATCATCACATTACTTAGAGCCCGATCGAGTTATACATATAGCTCCATACACTCATAATCCATGCAAATTAATTAAGTTCTCATCATCTCTAGATACAAACGAAGTGACACCGGCCGCCGCCTACACTAGGATGAAATAGAGTACCGCCGCGACGATGGTGAGCAAGAGCGAGAGCACAAGGAAGGTCTTCATCTTGCTCTTGTTCGCTTGGTGCGCCCTCCACTTGGCAACCGCCTCGTGTCTAGTCGGGTACCCTTTGTAGCAGTTGCCGCTGAACTTGTGCACCTGTTTCTTGCACTCCTCCCACTCCTCGTACACTCCCGGAACCCGCCCTCGAACACGACGTAGTACGTCATCTCTATGGACACAAGGCATATTAGTATATAACGCAATGGAAAGAGTTAGAGGGTTCACATGCATACATATTCACAAGAATTAAAGCAAGGAAATAATAATAAACCTAAAAGACATATAGCATCGGTATCACATAAGTAATATGGTTCAACGATAACGACTACAATAGTAATTGAAGTCCAACAACGACGACCACCCTTTCGAGCAAATTAAGCAAGTTTAGTTTACAACACGGTACAAATTGTCCATCGATTCAAAGTAATGCTAGGCACACCGGCCTCGGTCAACGAGACGTCTTCTTGAGCGGCGCCGGGAACGGCTTGTACAAGTCCTTCGTCGTCCACGTCCTTCCATCACCCTGCCTATGTAGGCGTTCTTCGATATCCCCCATAGGCAACGCTCTGACTGCGTGTAAGAGCCCCGATCCGTTGGATACATCTTGTAAGATAATTTCCGAGAGCTTTACTTGGATGCGATGGAAGTCTTCTCTAAGATCATCATCACTGATTTCCCCGACATTTTAATGGGGTCTCGCTTACTAGGTGGCGAGACATCATCTCTGCATCCTCGACAAACCCTTTAAGGTGATGGAGGACATAGAAGGCCTCCTTAATGCTGCCAGCTGGCTGCTTGATACAAGGGAAGTTGATCACGTGCTTGAACCCGATCTTTTTAGTGTCCGGCCTGATATATTGCCCATTCTTGTCGAAGGTGCCTCCATTTTTGGAGTAGCCAAGGATAGCCTCATCGAGAACACCCCTTATTCTCTTGTAGTCTTTCTTCGTCGTCGTACTCGACGAGTCGAAATACTCGGGCTAGTGACCACTTTGGATCTAGGATGATGAGTGTGCAGTATTTGTCCCTGCTCAACACATGCAATTGAAATGGAATGTTGGAAATGATCGGCAATGGAAGAAATATATAAGAAAGCATAAGTTACAACGGCTGTGAGCGGATGTGTACTTACTCGGGAAAGACAGGCAGAAGAATGGTGTTGCTCTCTTTGTGCATGAGCATGAAGTTCTGGAGGTACCGCACCGCCTTGGTCCGTGTCCTTGAGCCGTCCTGGAGCCGGCTATCGCGCATGTAGTAGGGATCCGCTACCGCGATGTGGCGGGGTCTCTCTCTGTTGATCTTCATCTGAAGATTGATCGCGTATAGGCGGACCAAGTTATAGTCGAGCCGTTTCGAGTGAAATAGATTGAAGACGTCCTCGAACGCTATGAAGAAGATATCCGCGGGGTCTTCATTGACGAAGTTCTGGTCGGACGGCACCTTGACCAAGAACACCGGGTAATTTGGATCCTTTTCTTTAAGAAGGACGCTCTCTTGATAATGAATAGAGTGCTGCAAAGGGAGCATTGGTCCACTTGTGAGGTGTTCCATGTCCGGAGGGAGTATAGGTTTACCAGCTTCATGACACCGGGGCAAGCCATCCGGTGTAGGTGGTACCATGTCGTCGGCCCGGATCCTCTTAGGAGGAGGCTGGCTCGAAGATGCGCCCTTCTTGGCTCCTCTCTTCCTTCCCTTCTTCACCTGACCTACTGGTGGTGCTGGTGGTGCTGATGGTGGTGCTTCGGGTGCTGGTGGTGCTTCTGAGGTCGCTGGGGTTGATTTGGGTGGCTCCCCGATGATCGTCTTACGCAGCGTGTTAGGGCTAAAAACGGTTGCAGGCTTGGCTTGAGCTGGATTGCCAGCCTCCGGAGGAGTGTCTTGAGAAAGACCCGTGAAGACCAGGCGCTGCTTTGTCACTGTAGGGGGACGACCAAGTTGATCGCCGTGTGTGCGGAAGGCTTGTTCATCCATAGGAGGCATGTACATATCTTGGCTGCAGGCGCCAGTGTTGATGTAGGCATCGATGTCATCATCATCATCTGCATCGTTGCCATCAAGTGGCGCCATGTCCTGGACCTTAGGTGGTGGCGGTTGCGATGCCGCCGCTTGGCGTACCTTGCGTCTAGTTGACGGTCGTTGCGGTAGCGCTCCCAACAACTCGTTTGTGGCGTGTGGTGGTGGCGGCGATCATCGGTTCCTTCCGGGTGGCGGCGGCGACCGCCGGTTCCTTCAGGGTAGTGGGGGCGGCGACCGCCGGTTCCTTAAGGGTGTCGTCGGCGCTGGCGATCTTGGGCCGGATGATAGGGAGGTGGCGCCGGTGCTTTTCTTAGCACTCGGAAGACCCCCCCCGCACGAATCTGGTTCTTCGGCCATTTCATAACCCATGAGGTGCAATCCCCAAGGGGCAAAACGTCGCCTTCGTCTGTGCCCGGAGGTTGAAAGGGGGGCATGGTGTAGCGGTACTCCGGCACTACCATTACCAACTTGACCTTCGCCACGTCTTCCGCCAAACTAGCGCCGTGCATAGTGCGGGAAGCCATGACATGGCCGCTAGCAACTTCCACCAACTTGCCGCCGGGCTCCACCGCTTGCGTAAATATGCATGGTTCATCCTGAGTCAGGGACGCCATGTTGGCCATCGTGAGATGGCAGTCATGAAAGGCATATATAGTTAAAGAAGATGACGCGAAGGAGTAACTAATGAGTTTACCTTCTAGATGGCGTCGATCTTGGCTACCGTCGATACAAGGGCGGCGGTTGGGGGCGTCGATGCGACCAGTTGGAGCTGCGGCGGCGGTTGGAGCTGCGGCGTCGGGTGGAGCGGCGGCGTCTGGTGGAGCCCCGACGCCGGCGTCGGGTGGAGCGGCACCGTCGGCGACACGTGGAAGCTTGAGTTGCTTCCGCTGATGCTGGGCACATGTATCGGCCCCACTTGACCTCCCGCATTCCAAGCAGCTAACCCCTCCATCAACCCGGGGGATGATCCGCCGGATCTTCTCGTCCAATAACTTGTTCATCATCTCCGTGTTCTCCACAGGCTTTTCGGCCACCAGCTTCTCTAGTGACTCCACCTTCTTCTTCAGCTCCTGAACCTCGGATTTATCCTTAGCCGACGACCTCCTCTACAGCTTCATACTTGTGCCAAAGCCGGACACACGCCCACCCGACGTCGGTGGCTTGTCCGGCTCCCTATCCTTGTATTTGTTCATCGCCCTATTGAAAGGCGTGTCCCACGGTTCCGTCGACCCCTGGGACGACGGGCCAGCCTTCGTCAACTCTTCATCCTTCAGACAAAGGAACTTAAGGTTAGCCCATTTGGCTTCATTGCCTGATAAGATGAGCGAAATAATATAGAACTATCCTTACCAGGTACTTCTCGAAACCCCTCACGTCTTCGTGATCCGTAATAAATTCCCCCGTCTTCCGGCCTAAGTAGTAGCGGGACCGGACAAAGTTCCTAGCCTGTTCATCCCGGATTTTGTGCCGGGGGTTTTCTTTCCCCAGACGTACCATCTCGGCATCCTCCTTGTCCCAAGTGGGCTGTTTTCCTCGGTAACCGCCGCTTCCGCAATGGTGGGTCCCTAAGTTCAAGTCCCGCATTTTCTTCCCCCAGGCGGTCCATTTTTTAACACTGTCAGTCTGTAAGTAAGACTTGAATGCATTAAAGTCTTCTAAGGAGATCGACGGGTCTTTGGTACTTATCCTCTCCCAGCTTTCACCGGCATCGATCTTTGTCTTCAGCCGGTTCTTCCAGCCTGCTCAAGGCGGTGCTCATCTTCGTGAGAGCTAAAGAGTCCACCTTCTTATTGAACGGCTCCGGGAACGTGTATCGTTGGTGAAGCTTCCGAGGAGGGATTGGGCGAGAGCCTCGTTCTCCTTGCTTCGAGGTCCTGAGTTAGGATCGGCACGGTTTCACTGGACGATGCACCCTAGTTGCATGCCGTACCCTTTGGCAACCCACGAAGGCTCCAAGGGTAGGCCACTTTCGGAGACTACCGTGAAATGATCGGTGACGTTGGCGAGCACTTGCGGCCTCCGATCCCTCCTTGGCCTCCTCGCCGTCCTCTTCTTCTTACCCTCATGAGGGTTGCCGCCGCTATCACCTTCCGTGCGGTTGGCCGCGTTCTCTTCACCGGTCGTCTCTTCACCGGTCTCGGCGGCGGCGTCCCAGTTATCGTCATCGTCGCCGGTGTCGGCGGCGCCCCCCGGCCCTCTCCCTCGGAGGCGGCGTCCCGGCCCTCGTCGGTGTCGTCGGCGGCCTCCTGGCCCTCTCCCTCGGAGGCGGCGTCCCGGCCCTCTTCCTCATCGCCGGGCGACTCGGCGGCGGCCTTCCGGGGCTGCTCGTAGTCCTCCCAGAAGTCCTTGTTGGCCTCTCTCGCTTCTTCGTTCTGGCTCCTGGGCTTAGAAGTGCTGCCCGACATGTTTATTTGCACTTCATTAAAAAGAGGCAACAAGTTAGTACAAAAGTCAACCAAAAAATTCGGCATGACTTTTGCTAATTTTTCTACGTAGGAGTGCCCATTTCTCAACCGAAACGGAAGTTAATCAACGCTTCGGGAGAAATGGGAAACTCAATGAAATCCCTGCAAAAATATCCACCATATACACCATATATCCAACATATCCACCATATATCGACCATACAAACTTGCCCATCTACAATACATCAAACAAAAGCCAACATAAACCCGGAGCATCTATTTCAGCATATTTTTTAACTCCGGAGCAGTACAACAACAATGACTTTCTTAACCTGGAGCATCTACCACCTGGAGCACTACCACCTGGAGCACTACACAATCTGGAACACTACACAACTCGGAGCACTACAAAAACCAGAGTACATTAAAGCTAGCACTTCAAACCAGAGAACTGCACTTCAAGTTTTTAGCTAACATTAATTCATTATATATGGGCAGTACCATTGGTACAACATATAGAGAACTGCACAAAAGCATATACAAGATAATGAGCATGAGCATGAGCATGATCATTTCATAAATGAATTCAAATAGTAGCATTTCATGTACTAGTAGCATTATAGAGCATAAACAAGCATACAAGCTTATAGAGCAAGCCAACCAGTAGCTACCGCCAACATGTGACTTCAAATGAAAATGCTATTATTCCAGATATAATTAAATAGCAGAAGCTTGAGCATCATATGGAAATGCTAGTGACTTCAAATGAAAATGCTATTACTCATAAATATACATTACAAAAGGCAGTAGCTAGTGACTTAATTTTTTAATAAATTCAAAGAGAATTATACCAATAGCTAATCAAATTTTAGTAGATAATTACTTAAATTTAAAAAGGCAGTATAGAGCAAGCCAACCAAGTAGCTACTGCCAACATTTGAGCATGAGCATCATTTAACCTTACATTACATACATTATTTCCTACCATCTGCATAGAAGCATTACATAAACCCTTTTATTCATCATTGCATGGAAGCATTACATCAACCCTTACACTACATAATTATTCAGACAACCTATTGCATTTAATCATGTATTAAAAAAACATTAGCTTGTTCATTTTTTCATTTGTATTAAAAAACCTATTGCATTGTATTAAAAAACCTACTGCATTGTTCATTTTATTGAACCATGTACATCAACAGAGTAGTAGCAGCTTCATTTTAATTTTCATTTAAACAAACTTCATTCTTTTTCAGAGAGAACTTCAAGAACTTTATTAGTTCTACTGCATTTTCTCAACTAACACAGTTCATATATACTATATATATACTGTATATATACTGCAACCATCTATGCATTTAATCATGTATTTAATCAGTGGTCATATGTGAACTTACTAAATGACAAGATTAATATCTAAATTTTGGCATCCATTCATTCTATGCAAACAAATTGAATCATTATGAATACACAGTTCGTCAATAAATAGTTCCAGTAATTCATACTGACTCTCTGTTAACCCTCTTTTAAACATTGTCAAAATTCTTATCATCTGTCTAAATCAAAATTCATATTGACCATCAAATTTCTATTTGACTAACACATCAAAATTCATAAATTGAATGTCCACACAAGCTACAACAGACACTACATCAAAATTCATACTGACCATCAAAATTCTATTTGACTATATGTATATGCAACATTGTCAATTGCTCAATCAAAATTAACTACATCACCAGCAAGAAGTTAAGCAAATTGAGAACCAAATTGAGAGGCATAGGGGAGAGGGAGGGAGGCATAGGGGACATGGAGGGGCCGGGGCACAGGGGAGAGGGAGGGAGGCACAGGGGAGAGGGAGGGAGGCACAGGGGAGAGGGAGGGATCTCACCGACGGCGGCGCTAGGCGGTGATGGCGAGCGCAGGCGATGGTCCTCCTCCTCCTCCTGCTGCTCGCGGCGCGGGCGGGGTGGTCCTCCTCCTCCTGCTCGCGGCGTGGGCGGGGTGGTCCTCCTCCTCCTGCTCGCAGCGTGGGCGGGGTGGTCCTCCTACTCCTCCTCTTCCTCCTGCTCGGTGGTGCTAGGCGGCGGTGGCGAGTGCAGGGAAGCTAGGGTTCGTCACGCGGATACGAATGGGGAAGAGAGAGATGGGGGAAGAGCGAACCGCTCATTTCACCAAGTCAGTAAATTCTATGGCGCACCTAGTTGTGCATGCGCCATAGAATTCCTTAATTCTGTGGCGCACCAAGCGGGACATGCGCCACAGAATTAAGGAATTCTATGGCGCATGCAGTACTAGGTGCGCCACAGAATATTTACACTTGGTAAACAAACTGGGCTAATGTTGTGTTCTGTCAGAAACACGACATTAGCCCAGTGGTTAAGCCCACTGGTAGGCTTGGGTAACCCAGGTTCGAACACTGGTTGCCCCTACTTTTTTCCCTTTTAAAAAATGTTTTAGTTACATTTTCAAGAAACAACACAACATTTAATAATAATTACTAGAGATTTTCAATTACAAATTACTTGTCTCACACACACATGTTATTGTCTCTCTCACACACACATGCATGTACTTTTCACACACACATACACCAAAAAAAGATCTTCTTCGTCCCGGCTCCGAGCTCTAGCGTCTCTTCGCAATCTTCTTGCCCTTTCGGTTGTTGGCGGTTGAATACTTTATGCCGGCCACCTTGAGATTTCTTCGCGTGAACGGACAACCTTTAGAGGGTAGGGAGGTCTTCCTTCTTACTTTACTAGTAGTAGGCATGTCGAAGTGCCTGTCGAATTCCTCCTCCATCTTCGGGTCACCGTTCTTGTCCAAGTCTTCCTCGTTGGCGTCTCCTTGCATTCCTATGATGCTCCTCTTGCCCCTCCTCACGACAACACGGCTAGGCCTCGACGGATCGGTGATGAAGAAGCATTGGTCAACTTGGCTACCGAGTACCCATGGCTCATTTTTCGCGGATGCGTTCTTCGATTTTGCATCGGGTGTAACCATGGTTGTGAAATATCGGCCTTCTTTTTCGACCTTCTTGGCCCATCTCACATGAAACATTGCCACCATATCTCCACAGTAATTGAGCTCCCATATCTCCTCGATACTTCCAAAAAATCTTTCCTTGACATTAGTCTCGTCATCGGCGTATGACAGCATAGTTACTCCTGAGTTTTGATTTTCACTATTTATGTCCTTTTCCTCGGTGTAGAATCTGTAACCGTTGATGTCGTACCCCTGATAGGTCCTTACGTTATGCGCGGGTCCCTGTGATAAGGTGTATATGAGTTTTTCATCTTCGGTAGAAGGCCTTTTTCTCTGTGCTTTAACCAGTTGAGTTTGCTTGAACCAACGCGTGAAGCTGGAGTTGTGCTTTTTGGTTACGTCTCCCATATTCCTCGGCCGGCCCATATCGATGTAATTCTGCTCGACCATGCTTTTGTGCTCTTGCACGAAAGGTTACCCGGTGAGCCCTGTCAAAGTCGTCGCGTCGATTTTCAATGGAGACATGGACTGAGCGGTAGCCCTCGCGGTGAGCGACTCCAGCGAGCCTCCCGAGGTGCGTCCTGGGGGGTAGACCAACATGATCCTCTTCGTCCTCGGTGCTTAGATAATTCTGGCAGAAGGAGATGCACTCGTAGGTTAGAAACCCCTTGGCCATGCTTGCGTCTGGATGGGCCCTATTGCGAACGTATCCTTTCATGACACCGTTCTTCCTTTCGAAAGGCATCATGTTGTGGAGGAACGTTGGGCCGAGCTGCTTGATGTCTTCAACGACATGGAGAAGGAGATGGACGCATATATCACAGAATGCAGGTGGGAAGTAAATCTCGAGCTCACATAGTATCACCACGATCTCATCCTCGTAGCATCTTGAGCTGCCTCACGCCGATCGACTTCCCGGTGATAACGTCAAAAAAGTTGTATAGGCCAAACAGCGTATCACGGACGTGCTCGTCCATTATGCCTCGGATCGCAACGGGAAGTATCTCGCGTCATTAGCACGTGGCAATCGTGAGACTTCATCCCGGTGAACCTCTTCTTCGCTACGTCCAGATATCTCGCTTATATTCCCCGAGTAACCGTGAGGAACTTTCACTCCTAGGAGGCACCTGAAAAACTGCTCGAGCTCCTCCGGACTCGTTGTGAAGCAGGCAGTGGGAAGCTGCACCGCGTTCTTCTTAGCCCTTTTATGGAGACATTGAGTCCCTTCCGTCTAATCATCATCATCATCATCATCATCGTCGTCGTCAGTATCGGGGGCTTGAAGATCTTTCCTGATGCCAAAATGTTTAAGATCGTATCTTGCTTTCGGTCCATCCTTGGACTTTTCTGAGTTGCAAAGAGTGCCAAGCAGACTCTCGGTAACGTTCTTCGTAATGTGCATGACATCGAGGCCGTGGGGCGTGTGGAGGACCTTCCAGTACTCCAAGTCGTGGAAAACAGACCTCGCTTTCCATACACCGAGCAGGGCTCTGGCTTCGGTCGCTTCTTTCCCGGCGCTGGGCACTCCTTCCAATTTTTCAGAAGATCATCGATTTATGCGCCGCTCCTCGGGCGTGGGGGTCCATCGGGCTCATCTTTACCATTGAACAGATCACCGCGTTTTCTCCACGGGTGATCCAAGCGAAGCCACCTTCGAGCACCTGGGTAGACGGTTTTCGAGGACCCGGGATCCCTTGGTAGTTGTAGATGCGGGGTATCGTCCATGCACTTCACACAACCGTTGAATCCGTGGCCGACCTGGGCAGATACATATGCGTAACCAGGATAGTCCGTGACCGTCGTGATCAACGCGGCTCTCATATCGAAATAAGTTCTAGTGTAGGCGTCCCACGTACGGGGTGGCGTCTTCCACAACGTGTCTAACTCCTCTTTCAGCAGCCCGAGATACAAATGCATGTCGACACCTGGTTGTTTCGGCCCCTGAATGAGAATAGTCAGTGTATGTACCTTTGCTTGGTGCACAGCCACGGGGGTAGGTTGTAAGGCCATACAAACACAGAGCCAGGTGCTATGCGTGCTACTCTGGTTGCCGAACGGATTGAGTCCATCGGTGCTCATACCCAGCCTCGATGTTCCTTGCGTCGCCCCCGAACCTAGGGAAGGCAATGTCCAATGCTTGCCACCGTCCAAGCGTCCGAAGGGTGTGTCGAGCATATAACCCATCTCCGGATCTTCTTCGGGCTTCGCCTTTCCGCGTGCCATTGCATGAGCTTTGCTTCCTTAGGGTCCACGAAATACCGCTGCAGACGGGGAGTGATAGGAAAGTACCATACCACCTTTCGAGGTACCTTCTTGTTCCCAACCTTGTACCGTCCGTGGCCACACACCGGACATGTGGTTCTGTCCTTGTACTCGCACCTATAAATCACACAATCATTAATGCAGGCGTGGTATTTTTCGTGCGATAGGTCAAGGGGACACACGACTTTCTTGGCCTCCTCGGTACTACTTGGCAATGTGTTCCCCTCCGGGAGACGATCGTGCCGAATTTTAAGTTCTTGCCTGAAGCCGGAATCGGTCCACTTGTTCTCGCGTCTTCATCCGCAGGTAATCAAGCGTTACATGCAAGCGCGTATCCTGCGGACGACACCCGGGAAAGATCGGAGTCATCCCGTCTTTCTCCATTTGCGACAGCTTGGCTCTCTCTCTAGCTGCAACTCTATCGTTGCTCGTCTCCTGGAGGAGAAGATCTTGAACATGAGAGTCCCGCAAGGCCGAAATTAGCGGGGTCGCGCCGGAATCTTCTTCTTCATCATGATGATGTTCTCCGCCGGCATCTTCTTCTTCATGATGATATTCTCCGCCGACTTCTTCTTCATGATGATAGTCCCCGTCGGCATGATGATAGTCTTCTTCATGATGATAGTCATCTCGCTCGACATGGTCTTCATGCGCACCATTTGATGGGGCCGGCCGCGCCTGGTTGTCTTGCATGAAACCGCGCCTCGGCAGGTGCTCCTCCGGCTTGTCCGGAATCAGGGTTGATCCAGCGCTCGAGTTTGCATGATCGACACGGACATCTTATCTGGCGCCTGTTGTTCCGAATCATGTCCTCCTTCGCGTCTATCTTGTATCTAGAGATTCGAGCGGAACTCATCGAGAGGACCATGCTTGCCCGCAAATGGTATACATAGAACAGGAAATTAGAACCGCACCAAATGCACACACATGCATGGGCCGTACCTCTCCTCAAGGTATTACATGTAGCGGAAAAATTCGGCATGACCTCTCCTCAAAGTAGGACATATGGGTAGTGCAAAATTTGCCGAAACGGAAATGAATCAACATTTCGGCAAACATCCATGCACCACACCGGCACACACACAAGCGCTTCACCTACAACAAGCATCCATACACACGACGGCCACACAAGATCTACAAGCATATGCATGTCTCCTCCAAGCATATGTATGTATCCTCCAACAACTCACCTTCTAGATTCAATACCGAGACGAGACCGCGATAGATGAGTTCGAGAGGAGGAGAGAGTATGGAGAGCCTTCTCCTCAACTCCAATTAAGTATCAACCAAAGTAAGTGCAATAAATACCCAAGCAAGTGAAAAGTAGAGTCAAAATGGTATGAGAGAGAAGGGGGGACGAGCTAGATGGAGGAAGAAGAATGGCTTGTGTAGTGTGGTAGGTGGGAGGTTGGCTCACTTTTGTATATCTGGTTCGCTAATTCTGTGGCGCACCTAAAACAATGCGCCACAGAATACCTTATTTCTGTGGCGCACGAGGCAAACGCGCCTACGTAATAGCTTATTTTTGTGGTGCACTGTTGCAGTGCGCCACAGAATAGCTTATTTTTGTGGCGCACTGTCGCCGTGCGCCACAGAATAGCTTATTTTTGTGGCGCACTGCGGTTGGTGCGCCATAGAAATAGTAAACCAATGATTGGGGGTGATAGGTTGTGGGGCCCACCAAGTTTTTGTGGCGCACGGTTCAGTAGTGCGCCACAAAATTAAGCTATTTCTGTGGCGCACCGTGCCCGGTGCGCCACAAAATAAGTTTCTGTGGCGCATTTAAAACGGTGCGCCACAGAACTAAGCTTCGCCTATAAGGGTTTTCCTACTAGTGCCTTGTTCCTCAAGAAAACCCCACGAAGGAGCTTGCTGAGCGTGGAGTTGATGAAGGAGAAATTATGCGTAACATTGAGTGGAACCCCAAGAGGAAGGTATCATGAGCACAGCAGGAAGTTTTCCCTCGGTAAGAAACCAAGGTTTATCGACCAGTAGGAGAAAAACATTCTCTCCCGAGGTGTTGCGAACCAACTCGTGGCAGGGCGCACTGCCGGCGTCAGCAGCAACGTGGAGACCTGCACACAAACAACCAAGTACTTTGTCCCAACTTTCAACGAGGTTGTCAAGCTCACTGGTTTTGCTGAAAACAAAGGATTAAACGAACCGTGTGGAAGAAGAATTGTTTGCAGAGAAGTACTTTTTCCCAACTTTCAGCGAGGTTGTCAAGCTCACTGGTTTTGCTGAAAACAAAGGATTAAACGAACCGTGTGGAAGAAGAATTGTTTGCAGAGAACAGGACAGGAAAATGTTGTAGAAGATTGCAATGAAAAGAAGAAGGACCGGGGTCCACAGTTCACTAGAGGCGCCTCCCCAATAAAACAAATATGCTGGGTAAGCAAATTACAGATGGTCAATTGACAAACAGAGATTCTACGCTAATGGTTGGTGCAGAATACATGCTATGAAAGTATGCGGGCATTACAACAATATACATAAACCATAATCCAACTGCATCTATGACTAATAATCCACCTTCAGGATTGCATCCGAGACACCCTCCAGTATTTAGTTGCAAGCAACGGACTATCGCTTTAAGCAATGTGTGTAAAGTAAACGATGAAACTACCCTTGAATAGAACACCGCTCTTTTTCCCTGGTAGCAACAGCACATCTACAACCGTAGAGAACAAGGTCACTTCTCATGGTTAAATAGAGGCATGAACCCACTATCGTGCATAAATACTCCCTCTTGGAGTCACTAGCATCTACTTGGCCAGAGCATCTACTAGAAACGGAAAGCATGCAAGATCATAGTAACATAATACATAATCTCAACCAAAGCAATCTCTCTATAAATTGGATCCACATCAAACCAACATCTAGCAATTACAACTAGATGATCTTGATCATGTTAGGCAGCTCACAAGATCTATACATGAAGCACAACAAGGAGAGGACAGCCATCTAGCTACTGCTATGGACCCATGGTCCCGTGGAGGACTACTCACGCATCACCTCAGATGAATACATGGCGATGTAGAGGCCTCCGGCGGTGATTCCCCTTTCCGGCAGGGTGCCGGGATGGACTGCAGAACCCTCCCGAACTAGGGTTTCAATTGACGGCGGCGTCGGAACTTTTCGTGGATGGGGTCTCGGGTCCATGGGGTTTTCCCGATACGAGGAATAAATAGGAGGAAGGGCGGAGTGAACGAGGCGACAAGGCGCCAGTACAGGGGCCAGGCGCGGCCAAGGGTGGGGCCGTGTCTGCCCTTTGTACTACCACGTGGCAGCTCTCCTACGCGTGTCCTTCTAGCTCCGTCTTCGCCCCGGAAAAATACGACTCTGGGCTTTTGTTTCGTCTGATTCCGAGAAACTTTCATGTACAACTTTTCTGAAACACAAAAACAACAGAAAACAGGAATTGGCACTGCGGCACTGCGTTAATAGGTTAGTCCCAGAAAATGCTAAAAAGTGTGGAAAAGTGCACATAAAACATATAAGAATTGTAACAAAACAAGCATGGAGCATCAAAAATTATAGATACATTTGGGACGTATCAACATCCCCAAGCTTAACTCCTGCTCGTCCTCGAGTAGGTAAGTGATAACAAACAAATAATTTCTGAGGTGACACGCTGTCACACTACTTTGATCAATCTAAGTGTAAAAGCAAACATAGCTGGAATCATAGAATCCTAACATAAGCATGATAGATATAATCAAACAATGAAACTTAATAACCATGCTAAGACATGAATAGTAATCAAACAAAAGAAAATGTATAACGTGCATGGAAAGCAAAGTGATTGTGAAGAGCATAGCATAGATACATAATAAAGAGGTACTCAGCTTGTCCCATAAGTGGAAGCAAAACATAAATGCTTGGACACCTTTAAAAGATTATAAGGATGAGTAGAAACAAAAAGTTTGAACAAGCAATACCATAATTATGAATCAATCAATAAAATCTTGGGACCATGCACATAAAACTAAGAATGACAACTATGCTCTCATAAGTGGTGCATAAACTAGAAAGTGGAGACTCAACATAAAAGTAAAAGAAGGTCTCTCTTTGAGAGGCAAGTAAGATCACTCATGTGCTAGATATTTTTATTGAAACAACAAGAGTATAAAATGCACTTTTGAGAGGTGGTTGTTCATGTCAACGAGTAGTAAAAAAAAGCTCTTGTCATCTTCCATACTAAGCAAGTTTGAGAGCGGTTCCGAATGGGCGAAGCCTCTTTCCATTTATACTACTTATAAAATTGTAACACTCCTCCCAACCTGTGCTTACACATACCATGGCTAACCGAATCCTCGGGTGCCGACCAAGCAATCACATACCATGGAGGAGTGCCCTTTTCTTATAATTTTCGTATTTTCTTCCCCTATTGGAAGTTGTGGTCAAACCAGCTCTTCTTTTTTTATGTACTTTTTTATGTGACAAGCAAGATGAAGCTCGCGAGTCTTTGAGTTACCTAACTAGTATGGAAGACGACAACCACAATTTTAATTTACTTCCTCATGAGCTAAAAATAATGTCACAAAACGAGGAACTATTTGAATGTTTTAAAGGTAGCACACGAGCAAACTACTATGGAATGGCAATGAAATACCACATATAGGTAGATATGGTGGACACTTTGGCATATTTAGTTTTTGGTGGTTGGATGCATGAATAAAATACTCACACAAATGGAGGCTAGAAAAAGACCGGGTGCGACCAACTAAGAGAGCATAATGGCCATAATCATGCATAGCGACAAAATATATTAATCAAAGCATAAAGTGATACACAAGTTGCAAACTAAATGATCATAGAGGCAAAAAATTGACTGGAATGTAGTCATAACATGTTGCAAAACATGTGCCAAGTCGACCCAAATAAAAACATTCACAGGAAAATATATACCACAATATTATGCTTTTCTATTGTATGCTAAAAACAATGCATGAAACCTTCAATGGCACACTAAACACTCTCAGTACTTGCAACTAATGATAATGGAAACATAGTTAACAAGCTCATCATGAGAATAACATCTAGCAAGATATGCAAAAAATAACTATGCCACAGTCTAAAAATGCTTCCATTTGCATCACATACACATAAAAAAAATTTCATGCTTCCAACGCCAACCAAATGAAACCAAACAACTCTCATATATGAAAAACAAGTAAATGTCCAGAGAGCTATTGAAACTCAAATAAATATAAGAGTGGAGCGTGTCTCTCTCCAACGTAAAATGCATAACAGTGGAGTGTGTCTCACTCCGAAATAAACATGCAAAACAGTGGAGCGTGTCTCACTCCAAAGTAAATATGCAAAGCGGTGGAGCGTGTCTCACTCCAAAGTAAACATGAATGATGGGATCAACCTTTATTGAAAGTAAACACACATCAAAAAGTAAAGACGCTCCAAGGATAACACATATCACATGAAGGAATACAAATTTAGCGTGTTGAAAAATGACCTGGTGCATTTTGTTGATGAAGAGGGGATGCCTTGGGCATCCCCAAGCTTTGACGCTTGTACTTCTTGGATATTTCTTGGGGGGTCCAGGGGACATCCCCAAGCTTGAGCTCTTGTCCATGTTTCATCTTATTGCATTATTCTTCTCTCCCTACACTTGAAAACTTCGTTCACACAAAACTCAGCACAATTGATTAGCAACGTTAGTGCAAATAAAAATATATCAAACCAGCAAGGCTTCAGTAATGGCACATATCAAACACTCATTTTAACATATGCTACTGTAGCTACTTCTTACCAAAGCTCTTTTTCACAAAATAACTCAAAAGGACGAAGCATGAGACGCAAATGCAAAACATGACAGAAATATGTCAAAACAGACCAGCAGGCAGAGATCGTAATTAAAGAAATAGTTATGTTGCTCAAATCAAAAAATGCTAAATTAACGCGTTAGCTAACATAGTGGGGCTTACGAACAAAGATTTGCAGCTCAAAATAACGTTCTGGCGATTTTTAAGAATTTTTTTCGTGACCAGCACAGAATCTGTTTCAGAATTGCAAATACCCCAAACACTGCTTTCTTTCTATTAGAGGCTACCCTTGGCACAAAAACGAAATAAAAGCGATTAGGAGAGGTTATTACATTAGCAATAACTTCCAAGACTCAACAAAGCAAAACTAACAGAAATAAAACATGGGTCTCCCATAAGCGCTTTTCTTTAACGCCTTTGAGCTAGGCGCAGGAAGGGTGCAAATCAAGTATTGTCAAGAGGTGGCTCATCAACATCATAAGTTGTCCTATAAATAGAGTCATAATGTGACTGTGACTTCTTTCTTTTTCTAGGGAAGTGTTCCATACCTCTTTTGAGTGGAAATTGATAACGAATTAATCCATCTCTCATATCAATGATATTACCTGCAGTTCTAAGAAATGGTCTTCCCAAATAATAGGGCATGAAGCATTGCATTCAATATCCAAAACAACAAAAATCAACGGGGACAAAATTATTATTCACTTGTATACGAACATTATCAACTCTCCCCAAAGGTTTCTTTGCAACAACATCAATAAGAAGAACATCCAAATAACATTTTTCTAACGGTGGCAAGTCAAGCATATCATAAACTCTTTTAGGCATAACAGAAATACTTGCACTAAGATCACATAAAGCATTACAATCAAATTATTCTACTCTCATCTTAATAATAGGTTCCCAACCATCTTCTAACTTTTTAGGAATTGAAGCCTCATGTTTCAACTTCTCTTCCCTCATTTTCATAATAGCACTGGCAATATGCTTTGTAAGAGCAACATTTTGTTCACTAGCATTGGGAGTTTCAGCGAGCTTTTGCAAGAACTTTATAACTTCAGTAATGGTACAACTTTCAAAATCAAAATCACTGCTATCAAAAATAAAAGGACAATTATCTCCCACACCTCTAAAAAATTCAGCACGCTTGCCGGGAACAATTTTAATGGGTTTATACACTTTTGTATGTGGAGTGGGGACTTTTCCTACATTTTTGATTTTGCTAGTAGTAGTAGGAGGTTTGCTAGCATTCAAAGGTTCTGTCGTTGCCTAATCGACGGTACCTCGGAGGAGGGATCCTCACGAGGGGGAGAAGAAGTAGGGGCCATAGGGCGGAGTGCACTCGGGACGGTGGTACGCGATTTACCCAGCTTCGGAACACCTGCACGATGACGGAGGCCTACTGCTGCTTGTCCGGAATTATCCGGGCGCTTTCGCGTTGTTACAATGAGTTGTGGTTGTGCCTCTAGGGCTCCCGGGATCCGGCTTATAAAGGCGCACGGATCTAGGGTTTACATGGAGAGTCCTAGCCGGATTACAGATAGCCTAACTACGGTACAATATCTTGCCGTGCACGTCACGGATCCGCCTTCCATATACGTCGTACCGGATCCGGGTCCCTCATGGGCCTCCATGGATCCGGGTTACTCCTATGTCGGTACGGATCCGGCTTACTGATCCCGGGCTGGACTTCTTCCTTCATGATCAACAAAGAATCGGGCCGCCCGATGGGCCACATGCCTCATCACCGTCTCGTGGGCCACCCGGGCTTGCCGGATCTAGGCACCGTCGATGGTACACCCATGAAGTATACCCACAACAAGTAGCCCCCGCAGTTCTCCGAGTTTCACCTGCAGCTTTCCGCCATGCTTGTTCCTTAGGTTTCCGGCATCATCGGCAACGCGGAGAAACTTGAAGAGCTCTAACTTTGCATTTTCTTCCTTTTCCAACTTACAGTCCGGAAAATGCTCTCATCCTCGCGGGACTTCATCCATCGACATTCCAAGGAATATTTCCGGGTTACTCCCCTGCTCGCGAACGAGAGCCAACTTATCACGCAATTACCCGAATCTTAAAAGACTCAAACGGTTCCGCCAATTCCGGCGCCATTTTTGCGCGATTTGCGCGGTAACTTATCTCTAGCCATTTTTATCGCTAGGGTTTGGGACACGTGTCACGCATCCAACGGCGCGACGCTTGCGTTCCGACCACAGGATGCGGAACACGAATCTTATCCCCCAGCCTATAAATATCAGCCGTCGACCCCTTTACCCCTCATTCACCCCCTTCTCACCTCTCTCGCCGAGCGCCGCCCGAGAGCTCCTCCTCCGCCGTGCCGGAATCCCGCCGGAAAGTCACCGGAGCATCACCGGAGCGAACCCGCCACCGTGGTGTTCTTCGTGTTCATAACTCCGGCGAGCCACCGCAACTCCGACCACCGCACGCCATTACGGTAAACCTTCGAGCTTCACTTTCGCGCCGTAGTTGGTAGGGATGAACTTGGGGAAGACGATGTGGGATCCGACTAAGAAAATTTCCGCCAAACTTTTTTCTCCAGATGTCTTCAACAACTCCGCCTCCGACCTCGGAACCGATCATGGCGACGCCAATTTCCTCCGCCCCTCCTCCCTTCGCCCCGCCGGGCCGGATCCTTCAAAGGATTCCGGCAAGGAAGCCGAGGGGACCTCTCGCTCACCCGGAGAAAACCTCCGAGGCGGGTCGGACGGAGCAGCAGGCGGAAGAGGCTGCCAAGAAATCAAAAGCTCGGAAGCGCGACTCGAAGCTAAGGGAAAATGGTGGCCCCGTACCACCACCGAAACGGAACCGAAGAACCTCGAGGCGGAGGGTTTTCGCAACCCGGAAGCTGGAGGTCAGTTCCACTTGAACCAGCTCCGGCTCCAAAGGATGACGAGATGGTGCTGACGAAGGCACTAGTGGAGCGCGGATTCTCATTTCCGCCTTCAGACTTCTTCCGGGAAATTCTGAAGACATATGGGCTCCAACCTCACAATATATCTCCGAACAGTGTGCTCGCCATCAGCAACCACGTCGCTCTCTGCGAAGGCCACCTCCGGGTAACTCCGCAGCTTCCTCTCGTTCCAATATTTCTTTACTCGTCAAGAAGGAGAAGATCCGCCAAACATCCGAGTTGGCAACTTGCGGATCCATCACTTTCATCCTCCGCCCGGGTCGCGTCTACCCCCACACCGACCGCCATGAATCCGCGAGGTATTGGTCCGGGGTTTCTTCTATTTGAAGGACGTCTCGGATCCCGCGAGCGAGAAGAAGCTGCCACCTTTCAAGAATTGCCCCGCCACCGAGCTTCCATCATGGACGCACTCGCCCTCACTTCTCCGACTCACCCCAGCCTGACCCGCGCCGTTAGGCGGATCCGCAAGCTTACGGAGGAGGGGCCGACGGGGAAGGATCTAACTCTTTCCTCGGTTCATGAAGCGGATCCAACCGCCGCAACACGGGGACCGTCTTATGTTTGAATACACAGGGCGCGACGACAAGATGCGCGCCACAAAAGATAATCTGTCCGCCGACGCTATTGATAAGAGGATCCGGCTCCTCCTCAAAATCCCACGTGAACTCCATGTTCACGTATGCAACAAAGACATCCACACGGAGGGATCCGGAACCGCGGTACGCCATCTGGACTTGGTTTATTGTTTTTCTTCAAACTTTGTCTAAGTGTTTATCTTTGCATTAGCTCGAGGCGCTTGAGGAGAATGAACTCGGAAATCTCCTCCGAGTCCCATCCACCGGTAACCCGGATCCAGAAGCCGCATCGGAGGCGGAAGCTCCTGAAGCCAGCCGCCCTGCGAAGAGGAAGAGGCCAGCCCCTTCCAGCCCCCAAGCGAAACACCCCCGCGAAGAGCTCAGCATTGCGGCTACTCGGAAAGCGGAGGCGGAAAAGAAGCGCCTCTCGTTGATTAACACCAGCAACAAGGGGCAACCTGCCATCCAGCATTTCTTCAAGCCTTCCGGGTAAGCGTTTTCTTCCGAGATCCAAGTTTTGGTTTTTTCGCTCAAACTCGTACTTATGCTTTTATGTTTTTCCCGAAGTTCCGGAAGCCAGCCTCCCAAGGCCCCAAGGGTCATCAAGAAGAAAGCCAAACCATCTCCGGCTTCTTTCCCTATCACTCCCGAGGTGGAAGTTCCGCCCAAGGCTTCATCTCGCCAGCAAGCCGGATCCGAAGGACATCATTGACCTTGATGATCTTCCCGAAGACCCCGCCCACCATGGCGACTCCGCCCAGGGGACCTCCACACCCATTCCTCCACCAGATCAACCAAGTTCCGCTTTTGCGGGACCTACTAATGAAGAACAAGAGCAAAAGGTCAAGCTCCTCCAAGTTACCAATGCGACCCGAGTCAGCCTCGAGCCAACTCCGTCCCTCCAAAAACTTACCCTCGCACAGCGTCACGCGGAGGTTTCCGCGATGCTGAACAAGGTATGGGGGAAGCCGGACGAGGAGACGCGAGAGCTCGCGGAACTGGAGGACGACTTGAAGGATTTTTTCGCCAAGCACAGGGAAGTGCGGAAGGTAATACTAGCCCCCAAGCATTGGGTGATATAGTTCCGTGTAACGTGTATTATCCGATGCTTTCCCAGAATGTACTCTAGACGGAAATTTAAAATTTTTTATATCTCAAACTGAATTCCTCGCTAGCCCCCAAGATTTTAAATATCCGACTAACTCCCTGCTGCTGACAGACCACACGGAAATTGCACGAAGATTTGCGCATCCATGTGCTTGAGCAGATCGCGGAGATCGAGGGGCTGCGCCAGAACGCGGAAAATAGCCAAAAGGCTATCCAGCTGCTGGAGACCCGCCTGAAAGGTACGAGATCCGGGTCTTTCTCTTGTTGTGTTGTCATAGTCCATGATGCATAATATGTGCAACTTGTCTGCTTTCAGAAGAATCTGCTAAGCGCTCCTCGCTTGATGAGCTTTCCGCCAAGGTCAAGGTGCTTGAGGCGGAGAACGAGTCCCTCAGAAACTTTATGAAAGAATCCTCAAGCAAAGAGACTGAGGCGAGGAGGGAGCTCTCCGAGAAGCATACCCGCGAGAAGGCGGAGCTGATTGACAAGCTGGAGAAAAGCCAAGGCCGCGTGATCTCCACAATTTCTAAGAATAAAGCTCTGGAAGCGGAGGCGGAAACCATTGACAAACTTATCTTCCGTAAGCATTTTTCCGCGTCGTTGCTCCAACCACCTTGTATGTTTTCTCGTGATCGGAACTGAACCTCTTTCTTCCACAAGCAAGCCTTGGCTTTGAGTGGACAAAAGATTCAAACCCGACGAGGACGGAAGCATACGAGGAAGCGCGGAACTCAATTGATGCGCCGTTTGGAGCCTCGTCGCGGAATCGCCACGGCTCCGTCGCTAAAGAAGGCCAAAACCTCGCTCATCGATACGATGACCAATCTTATGCGACAGTGCCGGAGTTCATCAAGGACCGGCGAAGTCTTCGCGCGCGGAGCCGCCTCCTTGGTCTTGGCCACCTGCAAGGCTTTCTTCCCCTCACTCAACCTGGCGCAAGTTGCACGCGGAGCCCCCGAGAGTTCCGACATGAGCACCCTCCTCGCGGAAACTGAAGGCTATGAAGAGCTGTTTGTCAGGCGAGTGGATCACTCGTTCTGGTACAACAAGCACGACCTGCCCGAAGGTTTTTCCGATGCGGAGGAGGAAGCAAGCGAGCCAGAGTTTTATGGGGAAGGATCCGGGTCCAGCAGCGAGCATTCCGGAGGAAACTCTGGAAACGACTCGAAGCCGGATCCGGTGACAGCGACGACGGCTCCAGCCTACCAGCAATCCGAAGAGGAGGACTCCGAGTAGAGTTCCCGTTTGAAACAATGAAACAAGTTGCATCATTTTGGCCCCAGGCGAGGGTTTGTAATAAGACTTAAATTCTTAAGTAGCTAGGAACGAAACGATTATGCATGGGGCGGAAACACTTATCCTGCTATCCGTTAAATATTATGTGCATGTTTCGTTTTATGTCGGAAAAGCAAGTGGTGACTTCGTTATTTTCCGGCTTGCCCGCTTGACCTTCCACGAGCCGGAAAACCTTAGCCGAAACGCCGCCGCCGGCGACGAAGCCCAATGGCAGTCCGTCAATAACCGCGGAAACAAGCCCCCGAGGCGTCGGTGCCGGAAATCGCTACTAGGAATCCACGAGTTCGCAACAGTACAACAACTTAATCGGAAAACTTAAGCTTACGTCCTGAAGGACGATTTTTGAAAAATCACAACTTTTATACACGCCTAGGCGGAAAACATCCAGCTCTGCGGTTTTAGTCGGAAAAAAAATACACGATCTAAAATGAACAAGTAAAGGAGGTAAAAGACTCAAAGAGTGAACCATAAGCTTTATTTCATTGATCATGTATAACTATTACAGAGTTTGTAACTCGGAAAAATATGCTAAGTGTAGAAAGGACGTAGCCGTGCGATATTCCAAGGGCGATCTCGTTTCATCGTAGATGTCATCCGGATCCTCACGCTTGCGTTTCCGGCGCCGGCTAGTAGGTCTATCCCTCAGCTCGGGAAATCGACAAGGTAGTACGATCCGTTATGAAGCACTTTGCTAACGACAAAGGGTCCTTCCCATGGAGATTGCAGCTTATGGTCTTTCACCTCGTCGAAGGCGGAGGACCAGGTCTCCGGCCATGAAGGAGCGTTTCCGAACTCGACGACTGTGATAGCGTCGGAGCTTCTGCTGGTAGATGGCGGAGCGCTGATCAGCTAGATTCCGAGCTTCTTCGATCAGGTCCACAGATAGCTGTCTGGCCTCGTCAGCTGTTTCTTCGTTATAGGCGGAAACTCGCGGTGAATCATGGATGATGTCGGAGGGAATCACGGCTTCGGATCCGTATACCAGGAAGAAAGGGGTAAACCCCGTTGACCTGTTAGGGGTAGTTCGCAAACTCCACAAGACAGCGTCTAGTTCGTCGGCCCAAGCTCCAGCTGCTCGTCGCAGCGGTTCTTCAAGGCGTGGTTTGATTCCTGATAATATTAGACCGTTAGCTCTTTCGACTTGACCATTGGATTGTGGGTGAGCCACAGATGCAAGGTCCAATCGAATCCCCATTGTTTCACAATAGTCCTCCAATTCTCCCTGAGCGAAGTTTGTGCCATTATCTGTGATTATGCTGTGTGGGATGCCGAATCTCATCACGAGGCTGCAGACAAATTTTAGTGCCGTAGCACCGTCGGCTTTTCTCACTGGCTTGGCCTCGATCCACTTGCTGAACTTGTCAACAGCGACCAGGAGGTATTCACAACCACCAGGAGATGATCGTTTTAACTTACCAACCATATCGAGCCCCCAGACCGCAAATGGCCAGGTGATAGGTATGGTCTTCAGCTCTTGGGCTGGAGCGTTTGGTTGAGTAGCGTAGTACTGACAACCTCGGCAGGTCTTGACTATCTTGTCAGCATCTTCTTTAGCCGTGAGCCAATAAAAACCTAGCCGAAAAGCTTTCGCAACGAGTGACCTGGGAGCGGCATGGTGCCCGCAGTCCCCGCGTGGATCTCTCTCGAGGATTGCAATGCCATCTTGATTGGAGACGCATTTGAGAAATACCCCCGTTGCGCTTCGTTTGTAGAGCTGTCCATCAACAATTGTGTAGGATCGTGCTCGTCCGATGATCCGGCGCGCGAAGACCTCGTCCTCCGGCAACTTCGATCGATGAGGTAGTCCAGAAAGGCCGTGTCCAAGCCGGAATGGTAGCCAATACCTCTTTAGCCGGAGACACCGCCACTTCGGGTTTTCCGGGTTAGCGCCCTTCACCGAAGGTATCCGGAGATGCTCTAGGAAAATTCCGTGCGGAATTGGCTTTCTCGCCGGATCCGAGCTTGGATAGCATATCCGCCGCCGTGTTGTCGTCTCTTCTGACGTACTTGACTTCGTATCCGAGGAAGCTCTTGGCGATCTCGTCAACTTCGTCTCTGTAGGCCGCCATGACGGAATTTCTGGCGTTCCAGGTTCCGGCTACTTGTTGTGCCACCAAGTCGGAATCTCCACAGCATATGATGTGCTTGATCCCAATTTCCTTAGCGATGCGCAATCCGTGTAGTAGAGCCTCATATTCCGCCATGTTATTTGTAGCTTCGAAGTGAATCTCGCGAACGTACTCGCAGCTCTTCTCCGGTAGGGGACTTCAGTGGTGACTCCGGCTCCCGAGCCTTGATGCCGCTTGGATCCGTCGAAGTGCATGACCCATGTTTCTGGTTCCGGCTCCAGACTTGCATCCGGAGCTTCTGTCCAATCTGCAACGAAATCTGCCAAGACTTGGGATTTGACCGCAGTCCTTGGCTTGTAAGTGATGTCGAAGGCGGATAATTCGATGCCCCATTTAGTTGTTCGTCCTGTTGCGTCAGCGTTGTTGAGAATTGTTGACAGCGGAGCTTTGCTCACAACTGTGACTGGGTGCTCTTGGAAGTAGTGTCTCAGCTTCCGGCTGCCTAGAAAAACTCCATAAGCCAGCTTCTGAAAGTGAGGGTATCTTTGCTTTGACTCCGTCAGCACCTCGCTTATGTAGTAGACAGGTCTTTGGACGTCATATTCATGACCTTCTTCCTTTCGCTCCACCACGATGACGAGGCTGATGACTTTGTTGGTAGCTGCCGTATAAAGGAGCATTGGCTCGACTCGCTGGGGCTGCCAGGATAGGTGGGGAGGTGAGTATTTCCTTCAACCCTCGAAGAGCTGCGTCAGCTGCGTCGTCCCAGACAAATTTGTCTGTTTTCTTCAGCAAGTTGTACAGAGGTAGCGCCTTCTCGCCAAGACGGCTAACAAACCTACTTATTGCTGCGACACAACCAGTTAGTCGTTGCACATCTTTGAGGCAAGTTGGCCGTTTGATACACATGATTGCCTTGATCTTTTCCGGGTTAACCTCAATGCCTCTGTGAGAGACTATGAAGCCAAGGAGTTTTCCGGCTGGCACGCCAAAGACGCACTTCAGCGGGTTCAACATCATCTTGTACCTGCGGAGGTTGTCGAAGGTTTCTGTGAGGTCGCTGATCAGGTCGGATCCTTTCCGGGTCATGACCGCGATGTCGTCGATGTAGGCGTGCACGTTCCGGCCAATTTGGTCCTTCAGGCACCGCTGCATCGTACGTTGGTAGGTGGCACCTGCGTTTTTCAAACCAAAAGGCATAGTAACATAGCAGTAAGTACCAAACGGGGTAATGAATGAAGTCGCCTTTTGGTCGGATTCCTTCATCCGGATCCGATGATACCCGGAATACGCATCAAGAAAACACGAAGTTCCGCCCCGCCGTCGAATCAATGACTTGGTCAATGCGCGGCAAGGGGAACGGATCCTTCGGGCAATGTTTGTTCAAGCCGCAGTAATCGATGCACATTCTTAGTATTTCGTTGTTCTTTTTGGGTACAAGGACGGGAGTCGCGACCCAATCGGTGTGGATAACTTCTATTACAAAACCTGCTTCTAGTAACTTTGCTAGTTCCATTCCTATGGCGCGGCGCTTCTTATCTCCAAAGCGTCGCATAGCTTGCTTCACCGGTTTAGCCCCCGGATTTATGTTGAGGTAGTGCTCGGCGAGTTCCCTAGGTACTCCGGACATGTCAGAAGGTTTCCATGCGAAGATATCCATGTTAGCGCGGAGGAACTCGACGAGCGCGCTTTCCTATTTGGGGTCCATGTTGGCTCCGACTGAGACCTGCTTGGAATCGTCGCCTTCCTTGAAGTTGACTTTCTTGGTCTCTATCGCGGCCCTGAAGGAGTTTTTGTGTTCGGAGATCTGCTTCTTGGTGGTCTGCATCTCAGTCGGATCCACCGCGGCCCTATAGCCTTTCAGCTCTTCTCCGGATATGACAGACTCTGCGAAGGCGGCTTCGCCCAACTCGCACTCGTGAGCCTTTTTGTAGTCTCCGGTTATGGTGATCATACCATTAGGACCCGGCATCTTGAGCTTGTTGTAGATATAGCACGCTCTTGCGTGGAATTTGTGGTAGGTGGGCCTGCCGAAGATGACATGGTAGGAGCTCTTGAAGGGCACAACTTCGAACGTGATCTTCTCTTCGCGGAAATTGTGAACGTCGCCGAAAGCCACGGGAAGTGTGATGCTGCCGAGGGAGTTCGCCTTCTTACCCGGAACCACGCCGTGAAACTCGGTGGTGCTGTGTTTGAGCTGTTCCTTGGTGAGGTTCATCCGCTCCAGAGTCTCCAGGTACATGATGTTCAGGCTGGCTCCGCCATCCATGAGGCACTTGGAGAAGTCATACCCATCTATGCGGGGACTCACAACCAAGGCGTAGTATTCTTTTGGCACAATGGCGGGATGATCTTCTCTGTCAAATGTGCACGGAACTTCCGACCACCTGACATACTGCGGCACAGCCGGGACTGTGGCGTTCAGGATCCGGGTAGCTGATTTTGTAGCGCGGACTGTGGGGGTTCCGAGGAAGGTGTGGTAAGCCCCCACGCTCTTTTTCTCGAAGGGGTTGGATTTACCTGCGGATCCGGCTTTGGGATCCGGCGAGTTATCATCCTCGTCCATAGTCCTCCTCCTTGTCCTTGTTCTTGCCCTTGCCTCCTTTGCCGCGTGGGCGGTGCTTCCGGGCTCGCTTGTATCCTGCCTCCGGGTCATTCTTTAGGTCGTTGACCCACTTGCAGTTGCGGTTGGTGTGAGTGGACTTCCCTGTAGCCGGATCCAAGTGGGCCAGGCAGGGCATGTCTCTGTACTCCTCGTAGGTTTGCGGGGCGCGGGATCCTCCAGCAGTGACCTCAGTGCCATGCTACTGACCCCTGCCGGCTCCGCCTCCGCGGCCACGTCCTCTTCCGCCTCCTGAACCTCCGCGTTGGAACGCCATGGCGACCATGTCGGATCCGCCGCTCTTCTGGTCATCAGGGTTTTTGCGTTTGTGGCCGCTGTTGTTACCGTTATCACGGTTCTTCTTTTGTTGGTGCAGGGGAATTGCTGGTAGCTGCGATATCACCGCCCGCGTCGTCATCGGCGGCGGTGTGGTCACCGGCAATGGAGATCATCTCGTCCAATGTCGGCTTGTTGGCGTTGGCCAAACATGTGAGCTTATGCCTCGCGCAGTCCTCCTCTCTGCAATCCACCAATGAAGGCGTACATGGCAGTGGTGTGATCGACGTTTTCGCACTCGTTCTCGCACGCCAACCATCGTGTGAGGAAGTTTCTTGAGGTTTCTCCCTTCTTCTCGGATACAAGCTTGTAGGTCACTTGTCGTGGCAGGTCTTTTGTAGGTGCCTCTCGAAGTGTTTCTCAAAAGCGGTCTTCAGGTCCAACCAAGCAAAAGATGGAGTTTTTCTCGAGGTCGCCGAGCCGGATCCGGCTGGTCCTACAAGGTACAACTGGAGCATGCGGCAGGCGATATTAGGGGTTCCTCCGGCGAAGGTTACTGCATTGTAGTAATCCTCGATCCAGGTATCCGGCCTTTCGGTGCCATCATAATGCTTCAGGTTTCCGGGTAACTTGAGGGAGTTCCTTGGCTTTGGTTCCTCTCGAATCATCCTGCCAAAGCACTTCGGTCCGATGTAGTCGGTTCTGTATTCGTTGAGGCGTTCCCGCGCGTCGCGCGAGCCATGTCGGGGGGACTGTGAGCGAGAGCGAGATCTCCGGCCACCGCCTCCGCCTCCACCTCCGCCGCCACCGCTAGGTGGTGGTGAGGGAGACCTGCGAGGGGGCCGATCCGACCTTCTCGCTTCCGCCCGCAGATTCTCCCCGGCCCTCCCGGTGCCGGCTCCGGCTCCCGTGGCTGCCTTCGCCATGACGCTGGCTGCCCCGGTCGTTCCGGCTCCGGCGGGGCTCCGGGTCGCGCTCCTCATTCCGGCTCCTCCTAGGCTCGGGCTCACGATCATTGTTCCGATCTCGGCGAGGCTCCGGCGTGCGCTCCCTCGTTCCGGCTTCCGGAAGGCATCACGATGTCGCGGATAATAATTCCACCATGCCCTTGAGGCCTGGTGTTTCCGGCTGGACTACGGCGACGAGGGGGACGCGGGTAACCATTAGGCGGGGGAGAGGCGTTGCGGTACTTGTCTCGTCCGTAGTACATTGCATCCTTTCCCTTTCTCGGATCCGACGGTGGCGTCTTTGATGGTACGGGGATCGGATTTGGGTGTTCCCCGGCTTTCCTTCTCGCGTTCCGAGAATCCGGTTCGCGACTCGTCATCTCGATGGCGATTGTTGCGGGCGTCCTTCGCGCGCAGTGGAGACGCAATGCTCCCGGTTTGATTCCAACTTGCGCGAAGTATCCGCCTTGCTCGCTCGTTTAACCGCTGAAGCGACGAGCGTGCGCAAATAGTTGATGTCAACTTCCTCGTCACTTTTCTTCAGAATCTCTGCAGCTCTTGCCAAATTGTCCTTTGGGGTAGCGAGCGGCTGCTGTTCGGCAGGGGTTGCGAAGTTGATCCTGCGGGGAGGGATTGCTTCTCTGACGATTCTATCGACCCTCCGCCCGTGCGTAGGTCATTTTCACCTCCCACTCCGCTCTCATACTCTTGACTTGCTCGAGCGTTGCGGTGACTTCGCGATCCTCGTCTTTCAAAGCGATCCATGATCGCGTGCGGCTTCTTCCCTCTCATCCAATATAGCAACTGCGGTGTTAGCAAACTTTTTGGCCGTGGCCAGCATCTCCTTTCTAGTGGCCTCTAAAGCCTCCGGATCCGCGGCATCGCCGTGAGTTATTGGCTTGTTGAGGACGTCCGACTTTGCGACCAAATCCATGCGTGCTTGTGCAACTATCTCTTCGAGCGACAGGAAGCTCTCCGAGGAAGGATCCCTACGGGGCCGTTCCCGCGACATCGGAGATCCATGGCGAGATGGCTGGGGGTCGGATTGGGTATCCGCCGCTTCGATCCGTCTTCTCCGAGCGCCGCGCGTTGCAAGTACCTGCTTTGGCCGGACGGAGTCGACTTCAGAGCTGTTCACCATATCCGAGTTCCGTCACCTTGCGATCAAACTCCGCAGTGTCCATGGACTCGGGTGTCTCCGGAGATTGGGCTTAGATTTCCCAAGATCGACTCTTCAACCGGAGTTTCGCTTTCTCCGACAGCCTCCCCGCCGATCCGGAGCAGCGTTGTTTTCCGGGGCCGCGACCTGCTCGGGACCAGCTCCGGCTACTTGAGGGGCGGTTCCGGCGGTATGGGCCAAGAAGTGTACGAAGTGACACCTTTGCTTCTCTAACACCTGGGAGACCCGGGCGGATCTGCATTGGTCTTCCACCGTTACTTCCTGCTCAGGGGCGGATTGGGTGGGTTTTGATTTTTCCAGATCTAAGGCGGAATCTTCGCTGGGAAGTTCCAGCGTCTCAGATCGGATCTTCGCGACTGCGCCCTGCTCGGCGGCGGTCGCGTCAGCGCTACTTACCAGTGGGTTTCCGTTGGAATCGACGGTTTCCCCGATGAAGATGTGTATGCCGCCAACTGGGATGATGGAGAGCTTGACGGGGTCGGTTTTAGCCGGAATCCAACACTCATCCGGAGGGACGATCGGCAGATTTCCGGCGTAAAGGACAGGCCCCACGGCCGATGGTGTCGTCGTAGCTTCCCATGGCGGAACCCTCCCGGCTCCGGCCTCCAGACGCCGCAGGCCCCACGGTGGGCGCCAACTGTCGTTGCCTAATCGACGGTACCTCGGAGGAGGGATCCTCACGAGGGGGAGAAGAAGTAGGGGCCATAGGGCGGAGTGCACTCGGGACGGTGGTACGCGATTTACCCAGCTTCGGAACACCTGCACGATGACAGGGCCTACTGCTGCTTGTCTGGAATTATCTGGGCGCTTTCGCGTTGTTACAATGAGTTGTGGTTGTGCCTCTAGGGCTCCCGGGATCCGGCTTATAAAGGCGCACGGATCTAGGGTTTACATGGAGAGTCCTAGCCGGATTACAAACAGCCTAACTACGGTACAATATCTTGCTGTGCACGTCACGGATCCGCCTTCCATATACGTCGTACCGGATCCGGGTCCCTCATGGGCCTCCATGGTTCCGGGTTACTCCTATGTCGGTACGGATCCGGGCTGCTGATCCTGGGCTGGACTTCTTCCTTCATGATCAACAGCAACTGAGCCGCCCGATGGGCCACATGCCTCATCACCGTCTGTGGGCCACCCGGGTTTGCCGGATCTAGGCACTGTCGATGGTACACCCATGAAGTATACCCACAACAGGTTCAGTATTACTATTGGTGGTGATTGTGTAAACCTTGGCTAAATTATTTTCTCTAGCCATCGCATCTTCTCTTTCCCACCTAGCATGCAATTCAGCTAACTGATGCGTGTAGTTGACACGTCCGTTGGGAACCCCAAGAGGAAGGTGTGATGCGCACAGTAGCAAGTTTCCCTCAGTAAGAAACCAAGGTTTAATCGAACCAGTAGGAGTCAAGAAGCACGTTGAAGGTTGTTGGTGGCGGAGTGTAGTGCGGCACAACACCAGGGATTCCGGAACCAACGTGGAACCTGCACAACACAATCACAGAACTTTGCCCCAACGTAATAGCGAGGTTGTCAATCTCACCGGCTTGCTGTAAACAAAGGATTAGATGTATAGTGTGGATGATGATGGTTGTTTGCAAAGAACAGTAAAGAACAATTGCAGTAGATTGTATTCAGATGTAAAGAATAGGACCGGGGTCCACATATCACTAGCGGTGTCTCTCCCATAAGATAGCAGATGTTGGGTGAACAAATTACAGTTGGGCAATTGACAAATAAAGAAGGCATAACAATGCACATACATATATCATGATGAGTACTATGAGATTTAATCAGGGCATTACGACAAAGTACATAGACCGCTATCCAAGCATGCATCTATGCCTAAAAAGTCCACCTTCAGGTTATCATCCGAACCCCTCCAGCATTAAGTTGTAAACAACATGAAAATTGCATTAAGTATGGTGCGTAATGTAGTCAACACAAATATCCTTAGACAAAGTATCGATGTTTTATCCCTAGTGGCAACAGCACATCCACAACCTTAGAACTTTCCGTCACCGTCCCAGCATTTAATGGAGGCATGAACCCACTATCGAGCATAAATACCCCCTCTTGGAGTCACAAGTATCAACTTGGCCAGAGCCTCTACTAGCAACGGAGAGCATGCAAGAACATAAATAACATATATGATAGATTGATAATCAACTTGACATAGTATTCAATATTCATCGGATCCCAACAAACACAACATGAAGGATTACAAATAGATGATATTGATCATGATAGGCAGCTCACAAGATCTAACATGATAGCACAATGAGGAGAAGACAACCATCTAGCTACTGCTATGGACCCATAGTCCAGGGGTGGACTACTCACACATCGATCCGGAGGCGATCATGGCGATGAAGAGACCTCCGGGAGATGATTCCCCTCTCCGGCAGGGTGCCGGAGGCGATCTCCTGAATCCCCCGAGATGGGATTGGCGGCGGCGGCGTCTCTGGAAGGTTTTCCGTATCGTGGCTCTCGGTACCGGGGGTTTCGCGACGAAGACTTTAAGTAGGCTTAAGGGCAGGTCAAGGGGCGTCAATGGGGCCCCACACAATAGGGCCGCGCGGGCCCCTAGCTGGCCGCGCCGCCCTATTGTGGCGGCGCCTCGTGGCCCCACTTCGTCTCTCCCTCGGACTTCTGGAAGCTTCGTGGAAAAATAGGACCCTGGGCGTTGATTTCGTCCAATTCCGAGAATATTTCCTTACTAGGATTTCTGAAACCAAAAACAGCAGAAAACAACAACTGGCTCTTCGGCATCTTGTCAATAGGTTAGTGCCGGAAAATTCATAAGTATGACATATAATGTGTATAAAACATGTGAGTATCAGCATAAAAGTAGCATGGAACATAAGAAATTATAGATACGTTTGGGACGTATCAAGCACCCCCAAGCTTAGTTCCTACCACTACAAGGTAACTCCCTGTTCAGCAACGCATAGCTTGCACCGAATCGGATATATGTTGCAAATTTAATTTGTAGATACGCATATAGACGTTGCGGGTTGCATCCGTTCTCTAGTATATAGACACGAAATATTAGGAGCGTATGTTGCAAATTTGGAATGACGGAAACTGATAAAAACAATTTATGTTAAAGCATCTCTGGAAACTAATACTTAAAATTATTTTATATGTCTGGCGCACGTCCTCGATGAAAATTTCACCCATGCGGCGGGATTTACTCACGCGCGCGTAGCTGAAAATTCATCGCAAGTAGGCCCGTTAAATTGGCACTCCGTTCCCCCGGTTCTTTCTCGTCACCATCCCGGTCCCTCCGCCATCTCGATATCCTTCGCCTCTCAGCAGTTCTTCCTCCCCACCGTCCCGATCTCTCCCATCGCCGGTTGCATACACCGCATTAGACCACCAATCCGGTGTCCCACAATCTCATCTGCCCAGCCTACCCATAGGGTTACGAAGTCGCCGACGCAGCCGCCAACTAACACTAGATCGGCTATCACCCAACATTGTAGGAGCTCCCGCGTCTGCTGGGGCTATTTGACCGACTTCCTCGAGTTGTCATTAAGCGGATCCAGGTAATTGACTTGCTTGCTGATCCAGCAGCCGGATCTTGATCTCCGTCTGTGTCCATTTTTCTATTCCTCATTCCTATGCTGCTTTTCTCTCTCTCAGATCTCCGCATGTGAACAGGTCAAGTCCGATGGTGGCTAGTCCGTCGTCCCTGTCCATTCTGCTCGGTTAGGAGCAAGTTCTCAGCCTACCCGGATTTTAGTGAGCTGATTCCCTCTCTCCTCTGACCCGTACGGCCGTACGTGCTCTTGCTTCAGTATTTCTGTATTGAACTACTGGTGCGTTTTTTTGCACTATAGGGGAAGAAAGGAGAAGCACAATATGGCACTTATGTCAGGTGAGCAGCCTTCTCTACTCATCTGTTTTCCTTCCTTTCTAGTACTTTTTTTTCTATTATTATCCATCGGTTGGTGTTTTGCCATACCAGAATGTGAGGCGTTGTCTGCTGGGTTAGGATCTGCAGGTTGCAGCAGGTGGCCAATGACACTAATAAGCACCTGGACAGATTGCTCATCTTCAGGGAAAGAAAATTTGATTCCACAAGGTATGCGATGTTCTTAAGATATCAGATGCAATTGCTTATGAACCAGGACGTCCTTAATCTTCAACTCCTAGACCTTTGTTGTCACTTAATTGGATAAACCCTTAGGATGCTGTCCTCAAGGTATTTCGGTAACGATCTGCAGCACTAATATAGATGATAGGCGTACAAAGAATTCTGCAGTTTAATTATGAGTGCCAAATTATGATATAAGAAATATCCGTATGCTGCTTTTCAGGTTAATTTAGCTAAATCTCTGAGGCTAGCGGTACACATGTAAAGTGTCATACTGCACAATATCAATTGCATCTTATTTTCAGATCACCTTTTACTACATGTAATACGACATGTCTGCTAGTCTGATGACAATTTATTTTGCCCTTGCAGGCTTGCTTAGAATACATGTATTTAGGTGCAAGACATAAGGCAATAGCACTGGAAGCTCCGGTGTATCACCAATTCACCATTCATCAGTGTTGAACTAGTAATGAATGTTTGCTACATGTGTTATATACTTAGTCCTTCCCATAACGGATTGTCTTAGATTTGTCTAAATTCGTATGTATCTAGACTCTATTTAGTGTAGATACATCCAAATTTAGATAAATCTAAGACATTCTTTATGGGACGGAGGGACTATTTATTTTTCTAAGAAATCTATGTCTTATGTTTCTTGTGATCCATTCTTTCGATTTTGATTCAGCAGCTCAAGTATTTCTGGGTCTGTGACGTATATGTGTTCTTTACAAACTTATAAATTTAATGTGGACTTCTATAACTACACATTTTGATTCAGCATTGGCTTTGGCATCTGCAGTTACATGTGGTGAAAGTTCAGTAAAACAATGCGTTACTTGTTGAATGGATAGAAGGTAGAGAACAAACACTTTGTCTATGCATATTTTGAATGGAATCTATGGCCTGACTAAACCTCCTTCCATTGATCTGTACCTCGGAACAAACTAATGGCAAGAAGTTAATTTCAGTTTCGCAGTTGCAGTTAATTGATGAAGATCATTGTTGTGTCTCCTCCTGATCTTCATTTATATCCAGGCAAGATTTGTGGCCACCAAAGACTATTTTTTGCCCAAAGGTAAATATATCTATTACGGTGAGTAGTATATCAAGTACATAGTTGAAATCATATATCCAATGAATTGTTTTAGCCACATCGATTCTGAAATTGGAGCTTTATTTTTGCAGGCTTAAAAGATGAGCAAAACTGTTACATTCGGATATCAGCTGTATCAATTAGAAGGCAGAACATTAGAAGGAATAGATATAGGATTACTTAGCATATCATATTCGGAGCCACACTGTATGATGTGTAATCTTAGGATAATTTTCATGTATATGATGGTGATTCCATTAATAAAAATTCAATTATGTTTTCGTGCAATATATTTAGATTGTGCTATGTGTATTTTTTTTGTCATACATATCTCATAAACTATATATTCTCCATTCAAGGCAAGAAAATACTACCAAATTTGAAGCAATTTAGCCACCCATTCAAATAAAAATATATTTTTAAATATAATTATTGAATCTAGCATCTGTTATATATGTATACCAACGGATACAATCGTTGTTTGACTTCCGTTGCCACTTTGCAACGCCTGACCCATTGGTTACCAACGCACATATATGCCTTGCATAATATCATAGCAACACCCAAAAACGCAACGCATTTTTAATCGTTGGTAAAGGCGCTAGCAACGCCTATATTAGCATTTAGATACAGATGCATGCGTTGCTATAGGGGGAGTTTTGTTGTAGTGTACTCGCCCTCGAGTAGGTAAACGATAACAAAGATAATTTCTGAAGTGACATGTGATGACCCACAAGTATAGGGGGTGTATCATAGTATCTTTGATAAGTAAGAGTGTCGATCCCAACGAGGAGCAGAAGGTGTTGACAAGCAGTTTCGATGAAGGATTCACTGTAAATGCTCACAGACAAGTATTCAGGGGGTTTTGATGTAACAGATGAATAAAGTACGAGTAAGTAAAGTGCGAGAGTCATAATTGCAGCGAGTGGCCCAATCCTTTTTAGCACAAAGGACAAGCCGGCTTGTTTACTTATAATGACCAAACTTTCTCGAGGACACACGGGATTTTAGTCTAGTGCTTTCGCTACATACGGGTAATTAATCTTCATTGTTTTGATAAGTGTTGTGTGGGTGAACCTATGCTAATGTACCGCCCTTCCTAGGACTAATACATACTTGTGATTATACCCCTTGCAAGCATCCACAACTACAAGAAAGTAATTAAGATAAATCTAACCACAGCCTTAAACTCGAGATCCTGCTATCCCTCCCGCATCGATATACCAACGGGGGCTCGGGTTTCGTCACTCCGGCAACCCCGCAATTGGCAAACGAGTACAAGATGCATTCCCCTAGGCCCATAAAGGTGAAGTGTCGTGTAGTCGACGTTCACACGACACCACTAGAAGAATAACACCACAACTTAAATATCATAACATTGAATATTACTCAACCATACTTCACTACTAACATTTAGACTTCACCCATGTCCTCAAGAACTAAACGAACTACTCACGAGACATCATATGGAACATGATCAGAGGTGATATGATGATGAATAACAATCTGAACATAAACCTTGGTTCAACGGTTTCACTCAATAGCATCAATAACAAGTAGAAATCAACACCGGGATAGTTTCCCCTATCAAACAATCAAGACCAAACCCAAATTGTTACAGCGGTGACGGCGTGCAGCGGTGGAGACGGCGGTGATGATGGTGATGGAGATGATGTCCAACTCGATGACGGTGACGATGGCGTCGATTTCCCCCTCCGGGAGGGAATTTCCCCGGCAGATCTCAGTCTGCCGGAGTGCTCTTTTCTCTCTGGTCTTCTCCGCCCCGTAGAGGCGGCTGTGACTCTTCGCGACGTACCCCTGGAGCTTAGGTTTTCGGGACGAAGGCGTACGCGAAGAAAAGGAGGTGAGAGGGAGCTGTGGCCCCCCTCCTCACAGGGCGGCGCGGCCAGGGCAGGGCCCGCGCCGGCCTATGAGGGGGGCCCATGGCGGCCCTCCTCGGCTCCCCTTCTGGCTCCCTTCGTCATCTGGAAAAATAGGATTTTTCATATAATTTCCGTCAACTGTTGATCTTCCGAAATATTGCATTCTGACGGTGCTTTTTCCAGCAGAATCTCGGCTCCGGTGCGCGATCCTCCAATAATCATGAAACATGCAAAATAGATGAAATAACATAAGTATCATCTCCAAATATGAAATATATCAATGAATAACAACAAATTATGATATAAAATAGTGATGCAAATTGGACGTATCAACTCCCCCCAAGCTTAGACTTCGCTTGTCCCCAAGCGAAACTGAACTCAGTAAACAGGACCACATGTTTATGGAGTGAAGAGTAGATAAATCAAATACGGACAAGAAGCATCATATTCATTCACACAAGACATTCTAGTAAACAACTTCCTCATATAATTCAACTTGAAACAAGTATAAGGTAATCACAAATAAAGGTGCATAAGAAATCATAATTGGTGATGGCAAACTTTGTTCTTGGTCAGAGAACAGTTAACAGATTATACTTATCTATTGAGCAGCGCTTTCATATTAGAGCTTATGGTAAACTTGCATACTCAATCATAGTGATCATTGATAACTTTCAAAGCTATATTCATTCAGATAAAACTTGTACTAAACAAGGAAGAGTAAAAGACATGATGAAGCAAATCACAATATAATAGTTTGATCGCAACAACTCAAATGCTTGCTTGAGATGGAGGGAAATAGGTTTACTGACTCAACATAAAGTAAAAGACAGGCCCTTCGCAGAGGGAAGCAGGGATTAAATCATGTGCTAGAGCTTTTTCAATTTTGAAATCACATAAAGAGAATAAAAGTAATATTTTGAGAGGTGTTTGTTGTTGTCAACGACTGGTAGCGGGTACTCTAACCCCCTTTCCAAACAGACCTCCAAAGAGCGGCTCCCATGAAGGACGTTATTTCTACCAGCAAGGTAGATCATCCCTCTTCTCTTCTGTTTACACATGTACTTTAGTTTATTTAAGGATGACACTCCCCCCAACCTTTGCTTACACAAGCCATGGCTAACCGAATCCTCGGGTGCCTTCCAACAATCTCATACCATGGAGGAGTGTCTATTGCAAAATTAAGTTGCTTGGGAACCCCGTTGCCAGCTCTTTTTGCAAAATTAAAGGATAAGTGGATGAAGCCACTAGTCCATTAGTGGAAGCTGCCTAACAAGACTGAAAGATAAAACACCACATACTTCCTCATGAGCTATAAAACATTGACACAAATAAGAAGTAATAAATTTTGAATTGTTTAAAGGTAGCACATGAAGTATTTACTTGGAATGGCAGGAAATACCATGTAGTAGGTAGATATGGTGGACACAAATGGCATAGGTTTGGGTTGAGGTTTGGATGCACGAGAAGCATTCCCTCTCTGTACAGGTCTTTGGCTAGCAAGGTTAATTAGCAAGCACAAAAGTTGAGGGAAACAAACGAATATAAATGTGATAGAAACAATCATGCATCTTTCTTGTAAGCACAAACAATTTTAACTTCAGAATAATAAGCTATGAGTTAACAAGAAAGGAAGACAATGAAACAACTATATGTATTTCTCTTTTCTGCTTAAACCTCAAGGTGTTGTTGCTATTGACCAACGCTAAGTTTGCCAAAACCAAATAGATTTACTCAATGCTCCCAAAGTGGTACCAATACTAAAATCAAGATCAATCATATAATAGAAATTGCAAACTAAAATAAGGTGTGCAATATGTAAATGATAAGACTTCTCATTAATATTTCATAACGATAACTCACACCAAGGGATACATAGACAACCAACTAAAGGAGAGATACTTCCACACTGCAACCCATCTTATATGATAACTTCCCTACTCATGATATGACATTACTTGATAGTAAAAAGTAAAAGGTAGTGATGATGTGATACCACGGCACTCCCCCAAGCTTGGAACAAACCAAGGGGATGCCAATACCGATGATGAATTACTCCTTTGGCGATGGTGGTGATGAACTCCCGTCTTCAGACTTCCTCTTCATCCTCCTTGACTTCTTCCTTCAACTCGGGGTCTTGAATACCTTCCTCCGAAGGCTCCTTGTCCTTGTTGTTGGAGACCATGGTGCTTCTAGATCAAAGACAGATCCTGGCAGAAACAGCTCAAAACAAAACACGTCGAGAAAACGATATACGCACCTCCAGGGGTCCGGGGATTATATAGCA